>NC_063168.1:59026165-59260150 GCF_023159225.1 Perognathus longimembris pacificus | reverse complement strand
AAAGTAATGAAGTTAATGAAGTAAAGAAGTCCATACAAGACCTAAGAAATGACACTGAAATTATCAGGAAAGACCAGTCAGAAGCAAAAGAGATTCGAAATCAAGTAACTAGCCTACAGTCCCGACTAACTGAAGCAGAGGATTGAATTTCAGGAGCTGAAGATTCCTTAGATTCTATGGAGAAAGATAAAAAAATCAATACAAATCCAGTCCAATCAACAAAACAGATCGCTACAGGAGATTCAAGACACGATCAGGAAGCCCAATTTAAGGATAATAGGTATTGAGGAAAACTTGGAGAAAGAGGTTAATGGGATAGGCAACCTATTTAACAGAATATTAGCTGAGAACTTCCCAAATATCCAGAAGGAAAGGCCTATACAGATACAAGAACCATTTAGAACCCCAAATCGACCAGACTAGAATAGGACATCCCACCGACACATTGTGATCAAAACAGGTTCAGTAGAGTGCAAGGAAAAGATACTCAAAGCTGTTAGGGCAAAGAAAACAATCACATATAAAGGAAAAGCAATCAGAATTACCCCAGACTTCTCAGCAGAGACCATGAAAGCAAGGAGAGCCTGGAATGAAGTATACCAAACTCTATATAAAAATAACTATCAACCAAGAATTCTGTACCCAGCCAAACTCTCCTTCATAGCTGAAGGTCAAATAAAAGTCTTCCACAGCAAGGAAAAGCTGAAACAATATATCTCCACCAAACCAGCTTTACAGAAAGTCTTCAAAGATGTACTATACAGGAATAATAATCAAGATCCCAATACAGACAGAGAAATGAACCCTAATTAGTAAACATCAGATCAAGAAATGGGAAGACACAGCCTTAAACAAGATAGCGATAATGAAAGGAACAAACGATCATCTCTCAATCCTAACTCTCAACATTAATGGACTTAATTCTCCAATCAAACAACATAGGCTCATAAGTTGCATCAAAAATCAAGATCCATCTTTCTGCTGCCTCCAAGAGACACATCTTTCCAGCAAAAGTAAACATCTTCTAAAAGTGAAAGGCTGGAAACAAATCTATCAAGCAAATGGCCCCCATAAGCAGGCTGGAGTTGCAATCCTAGTATCAGACAAAATTGACTTCAAATTAAAAAAGGTAAGAAGAGACAAAGAAGGTTACTACATACTAGTAAAGGGATCTCTCCTACAGGAAGAAATAACCATTCTAAATATCTACACACCAAATGCAGGAGCACCCAACTTCATCAAACAAACACTACTGACTCTAAAAACACTCATAGACCCAAACACATTGATAGTTGGGGACTTTAACACTCCACTATCACCTCTGGACAGATCAACACGCCAAAAACTGAACAAAGAAACCACAGAACTAAACAATTGCTAGACCAACTAGACTTAACCGACATCTACAGAATATTCCACCCAGCAAGGACAGAATACACATTCTTTTCGGCAGCACATGGAACATTCTCCAAAATAGATCACATCTTAGGGCACAAAGAAAATCTGTACAAATTCAGAAGTATCAAAACCATTCCCTGCATTATCTCAGACCACAATGGAATAAAATTAGAGCTCAACTCAAACAGCCACCACAGAAAATCCTACAATTCATGGAGACTAAAAAACACACTGCTGAACCATCAGAGGGTCATTGAAGAAATTAAAACGGAAATTCAAATGTTTATGGAATTCAACCAAGTTGAGGACACAAAGTACCAGCTCCTTTGGGACACAGAAAAGGCAGTACTCAGAGGAAAATTTATATCTCTGAGTACATACATCAACAAACTGGAGAAACAGCAACTCAATAATTTAAGGAAGCACCTTAATTTTCTTGAGAGAGAACAACAAGCCAAACCCCAAATCAATAGACGGAAGCAAATAGTTAAAATCAAATCAGAATTAAATCAATTAGAGACGAAAAAAACCATCGAAAGAATCAACAAAACAAAGAGTTGGTTCTTTGAAAATATCAACAAGATAGACAGACCCCTGGCAAACCTGACCAAAAAACAAAGGCAGCACACTAAAATAAACAAGATAAGAGATAAAACAGGTAACATCACCACAGAAATAACCGAAATTCAGAAAATAATAAGGGACTATTTTGCAAACCTTTATGCCAACAAATTCGAGAACTTGGAAGAAATGGATGATTTCCTAGAAAAAAATTCATATCCCCAAACTGAACCATGAAGATTTAAACCTCCTAAACAGACCCATATCCAGTATTGAAATAGAAACAGCAATAAATGATCTCCCATCCAAGAAAAGCCCAGGTCCAGACGGATTCACTGCAGAATTCTACAAGGCCTTCAAAACCGAACTCACACCAATATTTCTCAAACTCTTCAATGAAATTGAAAGAGAACATTCACTTCCAGACTCATTCTATGAATCCAGTATAACCCTCATCCCAAAACCAGGCAGGGACTCATCACGGAAAGAGGACTATAGACCGATCTCCCTGATGAACATAGATGCAAAAATTCTCAACAAAATTCTGGCCAATCGACTTCAACAGGTCATCAAAAAAAATCATACACCACGATCAAACTGGATTCATCCTAGGGATGCAAAGTTGGTTTAATATACGCAAATCAATTAATGTAATCCACCACATCAACCGGAGCAAGCTAAAGAACGACATGGTTTTATCTCTGGATGCGGAAAAAGCATTCGATAAAATCCAGCACCCATTTATGCTAAAAGCCCTGGAAAAACTGGGATTCCAGGGAACATTCCTAAATATAATCAAGGCAGTTTATGACAAACCAACAGCAAGCATAACTCTAAATGGTGAAAAACTAAAGCTATTCCCTTTAAAATCAGGAACAAGGCAGGGATGTCCACTCTCTCCCCTGCTCTTCAACATAGTACTAGAATTCCTAGCCAGAGCTATCAGGCAAGAAGAAAATATAAAGGGGATCCAAGTAGGTAAAGATGAAGTTAAACTCTCTCTCTTCGCAGATGACATGATCCTATACCTAAAGAATCCCATAGACTCTACCCCCAAGCTACTAGAGCTGATCCAAAACTTTGGCAAAGTTGCAGGATATAAAATAAACCTTCAAAAATCAACGGCCTTTCTCTATGCTAACGACCCGAAGACCGAGGCTGAAATCAGGAAAGCAACTCCTTTTGCAAGAGCCCCCCAAAACATAAAATACCTAGGAATAACCTTAACCAAAGAAGTGAAAGACCTCTTTGAGGAGAACTTTAAAACCTTGAAAAACGAAATTAAATCAGAACTAAGGAAATGGAAAAACCTCCCATGCTCCTGGATTGGGAGGATTATATAATCAAAATGGCAATATTGCCAAAGGCTATCTACAAATTCAATGCAATACCCATTAATATCCCAACACTATTTTTTGATGAAATAGAGGAAGCAATCCAGAAATTCATATGGAATAATAAAAGACCTAGAATATTAAAAACAATCCTAAGCTGAAAGAACAGTGCTGGAGGAATTACAATACCCAACTTCAAGTTGTATTATAAAGCTATAATAATAAAAACAGCTTGGTATTGGCACCGGAACAGGCCTGAAGACCAATGGAACAGAATTGAAGACCCGGGAATGAACCCACAGAACTATGCCTACTTAATCTTTGATAAAGGGCCTAAAACAATAGTTTGGAAGAAAGATAGCCTCTTTAACAAATTGTGCTGGAAAAACTGGCTCAACACATGCAACAAACTAAAACTAGATCCTTATATATCACCTTGCACCAAAATCAATTCCAAATGGATTAAAGACCTCGAAATCAAAACAGACACCCTGAAAACACTAAAGGAAGGAGTAGGAGAAACACTTGGGCTCCTTGGCGCAGGACGGAACTTCCTTAACAAAGACCCAGAAAGGCTACAAATCAAAGAAAGGTTGGACAAATGGGACTGCATCAAACTGCAGAGCTTCTGCACGGCAAAGGACATAGCTCGCAAGATAAACAGAAAGCCCACAGACTGGGAGAAGATCTTTACTGGCCATTCAACGGACAAAGGCCTCATATCTAAAATATATGCAGAACTAAAAAAAATTACCTTCTTCCAAAACAAAACCGCAAACAACCAATAGCCTGCTCATCAAGTGGGCTAAAGACTTACAAAGAGACTTCTCTGATGAGGAAATGAGAATGGCCAAGAGACATATGAAAAAGTGCTCTACATCACTGGCCATAAAAGAAATGCAAATCAAAACAACATTGAGATTCCATCTCACCCCAGTAAGAATGTCATATATCAAGAAAACTAACAATAACAGTTGTTGGAAGGGATATGGCCAAAAGGGAACCCTACTTCATTGTTGGTGGGAATGTAAACTGGTTCAGCCACTCTGGCAAGCAGTATGGAGTCTCCTCAGAAGGCTAAATATAGAACTCCCCTATGACCCAGCAACCCCACTTTTGGGTATCTATCCAAAAGACCACAAACAAAATCACAGTAAAACCACCAGCACAGCAATGTTCATTGCAGCGCAATTTGTCATAGCGAGAATCTGGAACCAACCCAGATGCCCCTCTGTAGACGAATGGATCAGGAAAATGTGGTACATATACACAATGGAATTTTATGCCTCTATCAGAAAGAATGACATTGCCCCATTTGTAAGGAAATGGAAGGACTTGGAAAAAATTATACTAAGTGAAGTGAGCCAGACCCAAAGTAACAGGGACTCTATGGTCTCCCTTATTGGGAATAATTAGCACAGGTTTAGGCAAGTCACAGCAGAGGATCACAAGAGCCCAATAGCTATACGTTTATGATCACATAAGATGATGCTACGTGAAATGAACTCCATTTTATGGAAATGATTGTTATATCACAGTTGTAACTACTTTCAACATCCCATGTGTATCTGTAGCTTCTACTATTGATGATGTTCTTGTATCACCTTCTTGTGATTATATCTACACTGTCGATGTAATCTTATCTGAGTATATTGGAAACCGTGTATACGGGTATTAGAACTAGGAAATTGAAAGGGAATACTAAATTGAGAGACACAGGGTAAAAAAGAGAAACAACTACAAAAGCAATACTTGCAAAACTGTTTGGTGTAAGTGAATTGAACACCTCAGGGGGGGAAAGGGTAAGGGGGAGGGGGAGGGGGCTATGAGGGACAAGGTAACAAAAGTACAAGAAATGTAACCAATGCCTAATGTATGAAACTATAACCTCTCTGTACATCAGTTTTATAATAAAAACTTAAAAACAAAAAGGTGACCATAGTTAGCTACAATGTACTGGATATTTCAAAATAGCTTCAAGAGAAGATTTTTAATGTCCTCACCATAAAATGTTGACAATATCTGAAGTAACAGATATATTAACTACTCTGTTTTGATCCACTACACAGTATATGTATACATAACAGTTTACCTTATAACCATGAACCATTATCATGTATCAACTAATAGTAATAATTAATTCAATGTATATATGCGGAGATGGAATGAGGTAACTTAAGAGGATGAGTGAAGTTAGGATGGATGGGAGGTGTCACTGATAAAGATGTATTGTACACACTCACATTGACATGCTAAATTAAAACTCCTTTGTACAACTATTTAAAGAGAGTAAAGAAATAAATTTAAAATTTAATAAATTACCAAAGGTTAAAAGACTAATAAGAATATTCTAGATATATCTAGAGATCTGTTGTATAATACTGAACTTATAGTAATGCTGTATTATGATTTTAAAGATTTGATAAGAGAGTAAGATTTATGTTATGTGTTCTCATCACATTAAGAATAGAAACTACACATCTCCTGAGTTCTTTTTTTTTTTTGTCAGTTGTGGGGCTTGAACTTAGGTCCTGGGCACTGTGCCTGGCCTCTTTGTGCTTGAGACTAGCGCTCTACCACTTGAGCCACAGTGCCACTTCTGGTGGTGAGTTGAGTGGTTAGTTGGAGATAAGACTTTCATGGAGACTGGCTTTGAAGTGCAATCCTCAGATCTCAGCCTCCTAAGGAGCTAGTATTACAGGCATGAGCCACTGGCCTTCTCCTGGATTCTTTTAGGAGGATGCAAAGAAGAATCTCAAAGGTGGCTTTTAAGTGACACGATGTGACACCTATATGACACCTGTCATACCTGGGCCTTCCCAGGATCAGGTTCAGGTTAGTGTTGCAGCTGAGCCTTTACCCTGTGATGAGGGGCTCTGTGGGCTGCTCTCTGTGTTCCACACTGGCTGTGACATTTGCCTCTTATGCTGTCCCTATACAGAGGAGGGCTCCTGGGAGGGCTGGCATCCTAGACTTCTCAGTGAGGAGCTTGGTTAATTAGCTCAGAAACCCTTTGCTTCTCACTGGGTGCTTTCTTGAGATTGGGCCAAGATATAGGATTTCATTAGGATAATAAAGGGAAGAGAGTCAGACTCCTAGAATTTGAAAGTCTCTCACATAATAAAAGCTGACTGGTAATTTACGGCTTTTCCATCTGAGAGTGACTGCTTAGGGATCAATACATCCTGTAGTCTAACTTCTAGTCCTAAAGGCTTTCAGGGTCGCATTAGCGGGCAGCTTCAGGCAACTCACCTCCCCAAAAGGTGGCTCAGGCCATTTGGCTTGTCTCCAGATTTCAAATCTCAGTCTAATTTGATTCTCACCACTCTCTTACCTCTGTTCGCTGTCTTGAGGACAATTGTACCTCATGTAGAGTGTCAGCAGTACAGCCCTTCAGTGTGACTAATAATTTGCAGCCTCTCTCTAAATGCTTCCTCGTCACCATGAGGGTGAAGACCTACATTTAACCTTTCTTCTTTTTATACATTTCACCAACATGGATTAATTGTACATATTAATGGGGTTCAGTGTGACATTTCCCTTCACACACACAAGGTACAAGATCAGATCCAATTTCCTGATTCATCTTCCCCCCCCCCCCCGCCTTCTCTACTAAAGATTATTTTACCTTTATAACAACTTATTTTAGGTTCTATACATTGAGACACGCAGTACTTGTTTTTCTGAATCTGGCCTGTTTCCTTAACCTAATGTTCTCTATTTCTATTTTGCTGAAAATGACAGAACATCATTCTTCTTTGTGGCTGCATGATTCTGCACTGTGCATGTGTGTGCATACGTGTGTGTGTGTTGTGTGTCCATTCATCTGCTCATAAGCACCCAGGCCAATTCCACAACTTGGCTATTGTGAATAGTGCTGTAGTAAACATGGACATGCATGTTGCTATCTCCCACTATGTCAATTTAATCTTCTTTGAACATATTCCTAGAATTGGGATACCTGGATTATGCTACATCTATTTTTAGTTTTTTGAAGAACCTCCGTACTGACTTCCACAATGGTTGCACTAATTTGCATTCTCATAAAAATATTTAGGAGTTCCTTTTCATCTATATGTTTACTGAATTTACTTTTCAGTTCTTTTGGTAATAGCTAGTCTAACTGGGGTGAGATGGTATCTTACTATAGTTCTGATTTGCATTTCCCTGAATGACTAATGACACTGAGTACTTTTTCCGCACACATTTGTTGCCCACTTGTATTTTTCTTTTGAGACGTGTCTATGCAAACCACTTACCTAATTTTTAATTGTAGTACTTGTTTTCTTTTTAATCTTCCTTCTATGCCAGAATCTAAAAGTGTCCAGAGTCTGAAGGCCTCAGCCAGATTTATAAGCCACAGTTCATGGCTTGGTGACTATAGTTTGGGCCCTTTTCACTATAGACAGTCTTCAAGCTCAAGCACAGATCAAGCCCAAGGTTCTAGTTCCTCTCCCCCTCCCAACCTGGGTCCTTTGTAGATCAGAAAGTACAAGGGGACTAATGACCCAGAGCCTCCAACGCGACCTGCATACAGGTAGTTACCTCCCTCTAAAGCTCTGTGTTGAACATATATTTCTACATTACTTCATGCTGACATTTTATTTAGTGGATGTTATATGTATGTGTATGGCTCTGTGGAACGTGTTGGTTGTGGTGGGAATACAGAAATGATTCATTAATTCTTACTCTCAGAGTTGCAGATATGACAGGAGCACAAATAACTAGGAATTGTGGTAAAACCTAAGTACCATAATGGTGGTGACAATAAAAGCCTCCAGACATTTACAGGAGGACAAGCTATTTCTAGGTTGACGAAATGAATCACTTATGCTAAATTTATGTGTTTGCGTATGAGATGTGTTTAAAGATGAGTGGGAGGAAGCCCATTGGGTTTTTTACTTTTCTGAGAATGGGTCATACCCCAAATTCTCACTTCCTCTGTGTGCCCTCTCTTTGAGCCCCTAGTCATCCGGGTCTGGAATCCAATAGACTGTGAAGGGCCCAATGAGAGATACATGGAAGGAGAGAGAGTGGCCATGTTGGAAGGCGGTCCCTGTGGCCTGCTGTCTAAAGCTTAGCAGCAGAGCCTGCCTGGATGCTTCTTGCTGGAGAGTCTCTCCAGAGTGCTCGTGAAGCTGGTGAATCTGAAGGTAGATCTCCAAGGCAGTCTCAAATCAATACGCCTGATTGGCAAAGCAGGTCCCCATGCTACTAGGAATGATGACAGCTTTCAGATGGAGCATAAACCAATTGTTAAAGACTCCATATCATTATTCACTAGGGTAGGAGAATTCATTTTTGTATCCAGGAAAAACAGCCATTTGGGTAATTACATTCTGTTTTCCCCCTGTCTCTTTTAGCGCATTAACAGGAGATAATATTCCTCATTCTAAGTCCAGATCCATCCAACAAAGCTGCTATTAAACAGCTGTCATCTTCCTTCCTATCTGTGGATGCATTTCTCAGCAGGAAATGCTCCCTGCCTGTCAGTTGCCTCAATCTTGGATGTGAGCAATGGCACTGGATTGAGAGGTTGTGCATTAGTGTGGGAAAACATTGTACTCATTGTTGAAAGACTGGGTTCTGGTTTGGACCCAGCCATGGCTTCTTGTGTGACTTGGGATAAGTCAAGCACTCTGTTGCCTTGGTTTCCTAAGTTGCAAAGTAAGGGGGGCAGGAGAAGTAAGCCCCTTGGAAGGTACATTTTGTGGTTAATGTGGAGAAAATTTTCAATAGAGCACTGGCTCTCTATGGCTCCTGTGCTGGACTACAAGCTCTCTAAACCGATTGTCACATGTTCCTGCCACAGTGGAAGTCAGGCTCCTGTTCTTTGTTTTTCATCAACTTCAGGTCTAAGATTGGTTGCTTTTAAACAAATGATCTTTTACCTATTCTTTAATTCATTGTGCCTCATAAACTATATCAGATCTCAGATCCAGCAATAAGTAGTGAGACATTAGGAGAGAAGGACATAGAAAGGACACAGAGGCTTAGGGGGGTCCGATGGGAAGTGGGAAAAGAATAGGAAAAGGAGAAGAAATAGGAAGGGAGGCTGAGGACAGAGGGCAAGGGAGAGTCCTGGCATTGATTGGACGGTGGGAAGAAGCATGGACCAGAGCAGGAGAAAGAAGGGCAAGCTTGGTTCAGAGTCATTGCAAGGAGGCTAAAGGGGAACAAATATAGGAGAATGATAGACATTTATGGAACTAAGTTTTGGAAGATTAAGAATCGCTCCCTCCCTCCCTCCCTCCTTCCCTCCTTCCCTCCTTCCCTCCTTCTTTTCCTCTTTCTATTCCTCCCTCCTTCCCTCCCTCCCTCCCTCCCTCCCTCCCTCCCTCCCTCCCTCCCTCCATCCCTCCCTATGAGCTTGCAGTCTGATACACAGTATTAGAAATCAATATGCTGGGTTCTAAAGAGGCATGCATGAATTAAACATGGTCCCTGAATTCCAGGAGTTGACAGTATATTAGAGGAAGGCAGAGTGTTTAATGTGTGACAAAGTGTGGAAAGACTGCTGTAGGAGAGGTGTGTATAGTCAGGAGAGTGAATCAGTCCTACTCAGGAGAGGGAAGGAGCCCTAGGAGAGGCTTCATGGTGTATGTCGCACTCACAAGATGAGCAGAATTTCTGTGCTGTGTTGTGCTTCGGCACCATATTCTATGTGGATCTTTTGTACTCTTCTTGCTTCATATCGTTATGTTATCTTCCCTATTTCTACACTTTAGTGACAGGATTTTATCCACTTTCACCTCACTGTATTGGAATCACTTCCTTAACCTGCCTGCTAAGAAATCTAATTCAATTATCTTTATATTTATATTGTCCATGACCTTCACATTTATATTACCTATGACCTTCATATTTATATTGTTATATTTATAACAGGTACAGACCCCACACACAGAATGAAGCTGCAGGCATAGATAATGTCTCTTCAATTGGCTGTCATTTACACGAATCACTACAACAAATAACTCCCCACCCAGTATCTCTTATCATATTGCCACCATTTTGTGTGAAAAAAAGGAGGAAGTTGTTTCTCTGAGTGACTGTGTCAACATTTATGCCTGGCCTGGCCTGGCCATTTTTTTCTTGCTTTTCATTGATTGTCTTATAATCCTTTTGCACCTGCCTCTTCCTTCTCCAGGGTTCCCTGAGTAGTAGTGAGCTAGCCTCTGTTCCTCTTTCAGGTTGGCTACCAAGAACTTTTCCTAAGGGTGTGTGGTTCAGGAGTGTCTTCTCAGGCAGATCTTGAGTGTGCACTCATATCATGAATCAATGGTTCTCAGAAATGTCTCTTCTCTGGGAGCATAGATTCCTGTCTTCTAGGGGCTTTCATCCATTACTATTGGGCTGTGCTTTGAGTATTAGCATATCTAGGGAACTGGAGGGATGGTCTGTACTATGGATTGGAGTTTAGCCAATCTGGGGAACTCAAGGCACAGCCTTTTCTATAAAGTGGTGCCTCTGAGCTTGTACCACTCTGTTTCAGAGAAATCTGTCTTTGATTTGAAAGTATAGGAGGAAATGACTTACCGTTATCTATTGAAACCTTATAAAGCCTTCAATTCTACCAAGATATGTTTTCTATCTGTATATGTTTGCTGGACCACAACCCCCTCTGGACCTAAAGGGCAGCACTATGAATGGTTGTCTGGACTGCAGGTGGCTTGGCCTGCATTCAGGTTACTGAGTCTATTTTTCTCAGGGAATTGGGTCTTTTAATCTTTTGTACACAAGCCCAGGGGCCTCGATAATAGTCACATTAAAAAAAATCCAAATAAATAACTCTTCAATTCATCATTCCCACCTCTGAAAACAAGATTCTTGGAAAGCTAGTACAATTTGAGTCAACAATTCAGACTCAGTCGTCTCTTCAGAAAGTTATTAAGAAACGTATTGAGGAACCCAGATTGCAATCGCTTCATGAAAAAGCACTGGGGAATATAATACCTTAGCTGGAAACTGGGGTAATGCTGCCACAAACAGGCCCCTACTGCTCAGAGACCTCCTCCTTCCTGCCATTTTGGAAATGAGATTACAAAATCCTCCAGTGGTCTCTCTGAAATAAATCTAAGCCCTTAAAAATGTCGCCCAACCTCAGCGTCCCTCATTATTATGGCCTATAAACACAGATCCAAAATGAGAAAATTCTAAATATTACCGAGCTAATGTTCTGTGCTGAATTAGAGACTTTCATGATTAGAGTTTAATTAACGGGAGAGTATTTAGATACAAGTAGCTAAAGCAGCTACTTGGCTGTATGGCAGATACCTGTGTTTGTAGACCAGGCTAAGAAATGCCCAGCTTGGGTTATGGAAATAACGGATGTGACTGAGGCTTTGGTTTTTGTGGCTTCTCTAGTCCCTTCTGGACATAAAGGTGAAACTGAGCAGTATGAGTTGTCATGGTGTTGTCTTTGAGGCACAGGTCAGAGGTGGGAGTTGGGAGTCAAGAGGGCCAGGTAACTAGGCTTCATATCACAGTGAAGAAAAGCTGGGAGTCTCCCACAAAAATCACATTGAGAGGAACAGGGTTTGGCTTAAAATTCTGCCAATTCAGTCAGGCATGGTGATACATGCTTGTAGTTCAGGCAGAGGCGGCAGAGGCGGCAGAGGCAGGAGATCCAAGAGCTTCAGACTAACTTAGGCAAAGTTAAGGAGGCTCTATTACAAAAACCAAACATAAACACCAAAGACTAGGGCCATAGCTTAAGTGGTCAAGCTCTTGCCTACCCATTCCTGTAAGATATCATTGCAGTTGTACAATGAGAAAAAACAGTGCTTAGGGAGGGTTGTACTAGGCAAGGTTCTGTTATTTGACTTGATATGAAAAAAAAATATCTTTAGTTGCACATAGGGGTCTCAATTTCACATGTCAGTTTGTGTGTATAAGCATTCTGTCCTCGAGGAATTTCTCACTTGGAAGGGCACAAACACTCTCCTGTGTGTTGGATAAACCAAGAGTCAGTACACTATCCCGAACAGACTTATGCTAAAAATAAAATCACTTGATGTGAGAAGTTTTGAGCAGCAGATGATTCCAGGCTAGTTAGTGCCAAATGAGCAGCTAAAATGATGACACTGATGGAAATGCTGAAGGACGCCAGTGGGGGATGAAATGAGATTTGTGTTGCTCCTTGATGAACACATGGGATCAGGGCAGGTGGAATAACCATGCTTGGCCTGTTCAGAAACCGTGTTGATGACGACTGAGCCCAGGTGAGTGGTCTAGCAAGGGCCATGATGGAGGAGACTGGGTAGGTAGGCTGGGGCCAGGAAAAGAAGGCTTGACTTCAAGGCCATTCAACTTTACTCAATGAGGTGGTAAGGATCCTGGAAAGGAAAAATCATGTGCGTAATGGTTTCAGCAAATGAATCTGTGCTCTGAGTTAGCTCTGGGCAGTCTCAGTGCCGTTAAGAGAGTTGGGTGGGAAAACTAAGAGGCTTTTGGTAGATGAAGCTCTAAGCAGGGTAGCATGAAAGAGTTTTGAAAGTTTCACTTCTTCCTGAGAGGGACTTGACTGGGCTAAGAATGTAGACAGACTCAGAGAGGCCTGTGTATGGAGCCTGGGTGACCTGTGTGGTCCAGATGACCTGAAAGCAAGGACTCAAGGTCACACTCAGAGAAGGATCTATGCCAAAGACAATATGGTGTGAAAGGCTGTTCCATGGCTGTTCCTTCCTTCCCATTGTCACTCACAGCCCAGAGCAACAAGAGTGAGACTAACAAGAGAAGGATTCCCAACTGTTTGATTATCTATCTAAAAGCAAGGAAGAAAACTCCCAAGTGTTAGATGTTAGATTAAGCCGAAGGGGTGCCATTGCTCAAGAAGCATTGCACCCATAAACTGACATGTTGAACTGGAACTCTTTTTTTTACAACTACTTAAAGATAATATAAAAATATTAAAAACAAACAAATAAATTAGAGTAAACTATTTGTTACTGATAGGAATGGATGTTTCTCCTAAAGAACTAAGTTTGAGTTTTTGTTTTCTGCATAAAGAATATAAAATGTATAACCCCTTTATGCTATTTAAAATCTTTTTCCTAGTCCTTCTTAGTTGGCTGATTTGAGCGATCAATAGAAAGTTATCTGATGTCAACATTTTTTTCAACTTTATTGACACATAATTATTGTATATCTTTATGAGGTACAATGTGATGTCAAAACAGAGTTATCAACATGTCTATTAGATGGGGAGAATAATTTCTGGAGCTTTGTCACAGCCAACAGTAATATTTTGTATATTTCAAACAGGTAGAAAAGAGGAGAGAGAATAGTACACTTAAAAGGATTTCAAAGTCACTCGCTCATCTCTTCAAAGCTAAGAAGTAGCATGGAGTGGCTGAAAAAACAATGAAATAGGAGGTAAGGTGTTATAACTTTGCCACTTGGTACCTATAGAACCATAACTTTTTTGCATTTTAATGCTAATATACAAGATTATGGAGGCAGAGGAACATACTTTAGATCCTTTTCAGATGTTAAATCATGTGAATATTGTGATTTTTCAATAATAAATCAACTATTATATAAACTGTGAGTCAATTGAAGCCTCCAGACGACATTAGAGTTAACGAAATACAGGTAAAACAAGTGCTTTTCAGACCAGTGGTGATGTCACACATGAGGAAAACTTCACAGGGGTGTCTATATCACTGGCCATCTCACAGAAAGCCCTCACAGTGCTCTAAGTCTAGAGAAAGAGTTTCTAGATGGTCCATACTGGAAAGCCTGTCTTGCAATTATTATTATGTCATTACATTGGCAAAGGAGAATCCAGAATTTGAGATTGTGCTACTGTGTTTACCTCTTCCTACAATTTAAAGTTGAGTGCCCTTATGATTAAGTGAATATGAGAAGCTACCTGAAATATTGAATTATTTGCCTGGTTTACATTTTTCTAGCTACTGATCTCAATTTCCCATTCTGCTTTACCTTCACAGACAAATCCTCATGCCAGATTCTTTTGGCTCCTTCCTTCCTTCCCTTCCTTCCTTCCTTCCCTTCCTTCTTTCCTTCCTTCCTTCCTTCCTTCCTTCCTTCCTTCCTTCCTTCCTTCCTTCCTTCCTTCCCTCCCTGCCTCCCTTCCTCCCTTCCTTCCTTCCTTCCTCCCTCCCTCCCTTCTTCCCTCCTTCCCTCCCTCCCTTCCTCCCTCCCTTCCTTCTCTCCAAAAGTTCATAGAGCCCCAACAGTGTGCTATCTTTAAGCTGATTGTCAGGGATGTGGAGCTAAAGTGGAAGGCACTACCAAAAGCAAAACAGGATGCGGCACTTGGAGGATCCATCTGAAAGCTTTGAGCTTGTGTGAGGTTTGCAGACAGAAGCCCAGAGGTCGTCCACAGACCACACTAAATAGGCTTATGTGTGTGCCACAACTAAAGCCCAGGGCAGAAGTGTAGTGGAAGGAATTCAATGCCTCACAGAGGAACCCACTAAATGGCAATGCCATGACTTCATTTCTCGTTTCAGTTTGTAAAAATCAACAATGAGAGGCAGTGGACCACTTTATACCAGTGGTGTCTGGGATAAAGTTGCACCAGATAATACAACTTGGAATGCAAAATGATTTTTTTAATGTCAAAGAGATTTTTCTGTATTTATTATTATTAGTTTTGGAAGTACTAGGGTTTGAACTCAGATCCTTATACTTGCTAGGCAGGAGTACCATAGAGACACACTTCTAGCCCTCTTTGGTGCTGGTTGTTTATGAAATAGGGTCTTGTTCTTAACAGGACCTGGGCCTAGATCTTCCTCTTCCTATGTTTTGCTTCCCATCATTGCTGAGATGACAATCTAATCCACCATGTCCAGCTTCTTCCCTTGACATTGAATCTCAAGGTCTTGTCTGCTTGGTCAGACCTAGAATTCCAATACTCTTCATCTCAGCCCCCAGAGTAAAACACTGTACCACCACACCCAGGTAGATATGAGACAGAGATTTTCATGGATGTCTGGGCTGGCTCAAATTATGATTCTTTCTATCTCAGCTTCTCAAGTAGGTGGGTTAAGGACATGAACTACCTGTATCCAGCTATAGTCAGGTACTTTAATAAGAAAATCCTTTGTCTTGGCTCTAGAAGTGTGGATTCTTGTAAAATCCAATTACTCGCTGGCAGGGCAATGTAAGAATCCAGTCCATGCAGCTGGACATGTACCAGGTGGCAAACCTACCATCCTTAATCAACACAAGCTTAGAAGCTTTAAGTTTTGCAGTGAAGGCCAAAGTCTTGGGATGATGGGGGACAGTGTGATCTTTTATCCCCTGAGCAAAGGCTGTTTCAAGAGCTGCCTCCCTTGCCTCTAGTGAAGTCTCATGTAGTGAGTGCAATATCAGCCTACATTACCCAAGAACTCACTCCAGTGTGATTGCTTGTCCTCTAGAAGAAAATGCTCATCTTCTTATTAACTGCCATTCTTGCTTTGCTGAATATCCCACACAAGAGGGAAGACCTCACTTGGTATTGGTTAGTACCTTACTCAAACTCATTAGGCACAGAATGACACTCCATGCTTCCATTCCAATGTGAAAGGTAAAAGTTGAATTCAAAGGTGTAGGGAATATGAGAGAGGCTTCTAGGCCTAGGGGGAGTGTGAAAGAAAGAGGGTTGGAGAGAGAGTATGGTTAGCTGGCACAAGAAAGCAGCTGGATAGGAAATGTAATTTCTAATATAGCAAAGGATTCCTGTGGCTGACAACAATTAATTGAACATATCAAAACAGCTGGTAGAGGGGATTTTGAATGTTCTCAACATCAAGTAAGTGTCTGAGGTGACAGATACGCTGATTATCCTAATTTGATCAGTACACATTATATACATGTATTGAAGTGACACTCTATTTTACAGTGTCACACTGTAGTAAAATTACTGTATGTCAATAAAAAAATAAAGACCTCACTCTCCAACTAAGGACTGGCTCTGTAGGGTTATTGTGTTCAAAGGTCCTCCAACTTGCTCACTGGTATGTGTGTGTGTGTGTGTGTGTGTGTGTGTGTGTGTGTGTGTGTGAGAGAGAGAGAGAGAGAGAGAGAGAAGAAAGAAGGGAGGGAGGGAGGGAGACAGACAGAGACAGAGACGCACAGAGAGAATCAGAGGTCTTATGTCAAAAAATTAAGATGCTTTCTGAGCACTCCTTGGACCTGGGGCTTATCTAACTATTTAGTCACCCACCGTGTTTCCAGATGTGGAACTGGGAAGAAGAGCCCAGCAGGCTTCTCTGATCATTGAGATGGCTGCAGAAACCAGCGAATTCCACAGCCCAGAAAGAAAAGCAGGTTGAGAAGTGAGAATGATTTAAGAGACAAGCCAAAAAAACAAAGACATTCAGAGCCTAGGAGAGATGCATGGAAGCGGAGCTCAGGCTGAGTGAGGGTAGAGAGATGTAGGAAAGGCTGTCCACAAGATGCCAAAACAAACAGCCCAGGCAGAAGATGATCTGTCTGCATTTCTGTCTTTCCTTATTACCATGCAGAGTAAACAACTGAGAGAATGACTCTGAGTGGAGCAGATGCTTTGGCATTACATAGAGCCACAATCAGGAGTGAGAAAAAAGATCAGCACAAAGGGGAAGGATAGAAGAGAAGGGACAGGTGGACAGCTCTCATGCATCTATATACACAGACACAGGAGAGAGTGGGGGAGGGAACACAAGTGAGCAAGTGTGAGTTTGCGTCTGTGTACCAACATCAACCATAAAAGGCCTTGATTCTGAGATGGCAAAGTAGGAAGGAAATAGATACCATCTCTCTTGCTAGCTTTCAGCTCAAATCTACATAAATGTAATCCTAATTATTCTAGCTGTACACATGCATAAGATCAAGTCCACAGGACAGAGGCTTTGAGTCACTTACAGACTCTAGAGACCTTTGGGGAGTGAGTGCAGAACATTTATTTGTCTCCCAATGCTCCCAGAGACAAAGTGGCCCTTTCTGGTGGATAGATTCTGCTACTGTGCCCTGCAGCTCCTTCACCTGCCCTGTGATGTTTCTGAACCACAGCTGTCCAGCCCACCTAGGATGGGAGGGAGACAGCCTGTTTTCCCCACCCCAGACTTGAGCTAACTGCCTCCCATAGCATTGGACCCAATCAGACAGAGTACTCGTACCTGGTCAGAGTGTTTGGACAATATTTTCATTATATTTAAATTTCAAAAAATGATTGAAAAGACCAGTATACAAACATATACAAAAAAGTTGAAGTGTTCAACCTCTCTGGGCCTTTTAAGACAATGGATTTAATATGTTCATGTGAATTTCCAGGAAGAAACCTCTAATTAAAGCTTAGTGTCTCTCAGCTGCCATTGGCCAGCCATGTAGCTTGTCCTTCCTGTTAATTAGAGCAGAAGAGCCATCCCAGTGGAGCTGTATCTTCACAGATCCAACACTCACCTTCCGGCCCACTCCCCCTGGGGGTTTAGGAAGATCCCTGGGCTGCCAGAAACACCCACCACCCCTTATGTGTGGGATTGGGGTCCAGTCAGGATATTGCAGTTGTGTTCTTGAAGGAAATAATCCAGTCATATGAATGATTAATGAGAGGTAATTAGTCAATGTTTGTTAATCATTTTATAGACACAACATGCTGGCTAAGAGCTAAATGAAGACACAGAAGCGGCAAAAGCCTCAAGACTTTAACTTCAATCAATTGTTGATTATAAAAATCTACCATGCTAGATGGAGGGAAGAAGCGATCACAGAGGGCGTTTGCTCTCTGGTTTGCAAACAGTACTTTGAGAAGCCTTCTGAGTAGCTGTCCAGGACCTCCCAGAGTTTCCTCCCCTGACAAATCCCAAGGGACAAAATCCAGGTCCATGAAAACCATGCTCTCTGCCTAACCTGGAAACAGAGAATGCCAAAACTTGAAAATCACCATGAGTTAAAAAAAAAAATCACCAAATCCCAGTAGTATGTTTCCCCTGTACCCCCAGTCTAACCCCATCAGTTAGTGAAAGATTCCCTTACTCTGGGTGCCTGATCCTCTATTCTAGAGAGGACTTTTGATTTTTGACTCCCAGAGCCCCAAGAGTTGTGAAAAGCTCTATCAAGGGGTCTGGGCAGAGAGGAAGTAAAATGTCTCCAGGTTTTTCATATAACAAAAAGCTAGGCACTGGTGGTTCACACCTGTAATCCTGGAGACTCAGGAGGCTGAGATCTGAGGAATGTAGTTCAAAGTGACCCCAGACAGAAAAGTCTGTGAGACTCTTATTTCCAATTTACCACCAGAAAACCAGAAGTGATCTGTGGCTTAAAGTGGTAGAGTGCTAGTCTGGAACAAAAAGCTCAGCAACAGCACTCAGTCCCTGAGTTCAAGTCCCATGACTGGAAGACAAAAAAAGATTCAGTTACATACTCATGTGTCTCCACTAAAACAACCAGTTGGCCAGCTGGCCATTTTTAATACAGAAATATTCTTCCACTCTTAAGTGTTTTTTTTTTTTTTTTTGGCCAGTCCTGGGCCTTGGACTCAGGGCCTGAGCACTGTCCCTGGCTTCTTCCCGCTCAAGGCTAGCACTCTGCCACCTGAGCCACAGCGCCGCTTCTGGCCGTTTTCTGTATATGTGGTGCTGGGGAATCGAACCTAGGGCCTCGTGTATCTGAGGCAGGTACTCTTGCCACTAGGCTATATCCCCAGCCCCACTCTTAAGTTTTGGTAACACTAAAGCTCAGGAAAAATGTCTTATGACTACAGTCACAACATCCGAGTTAAAATGATTGGTCCCAGTTGATCTTGGCTTACTTGATCCTTCCCAGTTTTTCCAAAGCCAAGTTCCTTTAACCATTTCCTGAAGGTGAGAGAGCCTTGGGTCACTGCAGTTAGCTTGATCATAGGTCTCAACTAGGAGGCCAGGCACCAAGGACTGAGCTGTCCATTCTTACCTCCAGAGGAGGCCATTGCATTTCAATTATCCTCTCAACTATAATAATCTAATGTTGGTCCACTTTTCCCCCATGATTCCTACTAAAAGTCTGGGTTAAGAGTTTCCAGGTTTAGTGGATTAACAACACCAAGCCCCAATCTTTGAATATAGGAAGGGGTAGAAGGAACCTACTTGGTTCCAGGTACTACATTGGGTAGGGCATGTACTATCATAGTTCATCTTCATATGGACCCTGGAGCAGGTATTGCCATCCTCATTTCTCACACACATTATCTAGTAGAGAGGATGTAGCAGACACACAGCCCCCAAATGGCTCAGTTAGTACCCAAATGGTTGAGTCACAAATCAAATCTATACTTTTCTTACCCAATGGTTAGCTTCTTTTCACTCTCCATGCTGCTGTATCTCTTGCTTTTCTTCCTGTTGCTTTTAGGGCCATTTAATTCATTTTGGTCTACATTAGAGAATGGAAGGAAGTGGGTGGGGGGAGGTTGAAATGTTTGAATTCTGCTACTGTCAGCTGTTTCAGGGAGATAGAAGACAGTGTGGGATATGTGGTGGATTGAAACCACCGTCTAAACTGACATTCCTCTTATCCTCTCTGGAACTCATTTGTCTGGTCTAGCCTATTTGCTGCTCATAATCACAGATACTTAGAAACATCTGCAGAAGGGTCTCAGTGACCTAATGAGGAAGCAGATCCCCAAGCCCCTTGTTCCTTACTTGTGGGAGCATCAGGCTCATTATTAACTGGGGCTTAATCCTTCACATTCAAAAAGATTCCCATTACTCAAAACAATAATTTTTTAAATTACTCAGACAGTGGAAATTGCATATTGAATACTAAGGATGATTTTAAAACTAATAAATACTTCTGGAAATTCCTTGAACATTTTAATGAATTAAAAGTTATGAAATATTTATAAGCAGTAACAACACCATTTAGTACTATTAATAAAATAAATACATTAGTCAGAGAATGAAATTCATTACTCTTTTACTACTAGACATTGATGTCAATGACTGAATATTGCTCCAAATTACTTGTAAAAGAGACCAATTATTTTAGTGTGATTAATCTTTTCAATTATTTCTTTTATGTAGTTGTAATTTGAACGTAATTTTCTTCTGGGAGTGCAATGACCTCAACCCATTCACTCTTTATTTATTTATACTTAAAAACCTTTTGGGTCCACCTCCATTTCTATTGAGTTCCAATTGGTGGAATATTGAAAATAGTAGCCCAAGCAATCTTTTTTTTGGCCAGTCCTGGGCTTGGACTCAGGGCCTGAGCACTGTCCCTGACTTCTTTTTGCTCAAGGCTAGCACTCTGCCACTTGAGCCACAGCACCACTTCTGGCCATTTTCTGTATATGTGGTGCTGGGGAATTGAACCCAGGGCCTCATGTGTATGAGGCAAGCACTCTTGCCACTAGGCCATATCCCCAGCCCCTCAAGCAATCTTTATTGCTCCTAAACATTTTATGGGGATTGGTGATTGGCTTTATTAGTGATTATGAATATACCATTCGGAAATAAGGAAGTCTCTGCCAACAGTAGCTGTGTACTATTGGGGGAAAGAGAAGACCTTCCTTTCTGGTTCCATACTCTGGTCTGACTGTTTAGGCTTCCAATCTGTTGGGAGGGAGGCAGTGTTAAAGTCATGTTAAAAGACTTCCCTAACAGCCTACCTTTCCCACAGGAGTAAGCTGTGTTAACCCCTTTGCATGGCACAAAGAATTCTATGCACTCTGTCAAATAGTGATAAAGAAAGTGACTTTATCAGAGCTGCATGCATAGATTGTAGAGGAAACAGACACAGCTACCTTTGAAATCAGAACGGAGATCTGTGCTATTTAGAATCTCTGCTAGAGATGGGGTGGATGTTCCCTCTGCTCGACAATTCAAACAAGAATCAGATGAAAGAGAAAAGTGAATGTGAATTCCGGGTTAGTTGTGTGGAATTATTCTGCTCTGGTTCCAGAATGTGGAGATTCAGCTTAGCCAAAGGACAGTGGAAAGGATTATAATATCATGTCAGACATTAGGTATGGGATGAAAAGTGGATGTGAATTCCGGGTTAGTTGTGTGGAATTATTCTGCTCTGGTTCCAGAATGTGGAGATTCAGCTTAGCCAAAGGACAGTGGAAAGGATTATAATATCATGTTAGACATTAGGTATGGGATCTATACACAATATCTATTTTGAATTTCTCAACTAACCTATACTTATATATTGTTAATCCATTTGCTGACATGAAAATGAAAACTTAGAGACTCATAAAATTCTTCTAAGCTCACAGAGGTGGTAAGTGATGGAATGAAGAGTCTACTCATTTTATTTAATTTTAAAGCCCATAATCTTTATTCTACATCAGAATAAGCAAACCTTTGATGAGTGCTTACCATGAAAACAGCATTTTGGTTGCTTATTGAGACACAGATTAAAAAAAGTATTTGATCTTGGGAAGCATCTACTGAGTGAGACATAGAAACAACTCTGGAAAGAAGTAGATGTTGCCGGGCATTGGTGGCTCATGCTTCGAAGTCTTAGCTCTTCAGGAGGCTGAGATCTGAGGATTGCAGTTTGAAGCCAATCTGGGCAGAAAAGTCCATGAGACTCTTATCTCTATTAAACTACTCAGAAAAATCTGGAAGTGGTGCTGGGGCTCAAGTGGAAGAGCACTAGCCTTGAGCATAAAAAGGCTCAGGGACAGTGCCCAGGCCCTGAGTTCAAGCCCCAGGACAGGCAAAAAAAGTGGACTGTTCTATGAAAGAAATACATGGACATATAATCCTGAAGCGAGACTTCTCAATGAAAATAGTATTTGAGGTGAGATTTCAAAGAAGTGTGGAGATTTGAAAGACAGTGAGTACATTTTGAGGGGCAGAGGTAGAAAGAAGTTTGGTAGCTAGGTCTGGTGGCTTGCTTCTGCAACCCTAGCTACTTGGGAGGCTCAGACCAGGAGGACTTGAGTTCAAGATCTAGGTAAAAAGTTTGTGAGACCCGTTTCAATAAAATCTGGATGTAGTGCCATGTGTCATTTATCCCAATGATGTGGGAAACATAAATAGCAAGAGTGTGATCTAGGCTGGCCTGGGCAAAATGCAAAACCCTATTTAAAAATAAATGAAAACAATAATTAGTACATGTCTAGGATAGTACTAGAAGATCACAGTAGCTCAATAGCTATGCCCATAATAACACATAAGATGATGCTAAGTGAAATGAACTTCAAGTTATAGAAACAAGTGGTATATCATTGTTATTTTCAACATGCCATGTGAAACTGTGCCCCTCCCCCTTTTTTCTTTTTTGTATTTCCTTCCCGTGGTTTTACCCCTGATATCACTATAACTGATTTTAGTACCCTGGGTGTTGTATATATGTGTATTGGAACTAGGGAAGGGATAGGGAATACCAAAATCAAGAGGCAAAGGACAAAAAGACAAACCAATGCAACATCAATACTTACAAAGCTATATAGTGTAAACCAACTGTGCAACTCATGGGGTGGCGGGGGTAGAGGGAAATGGAGAAGGGGGAGGCAGGGGAAAATGAAGGAGGAGGTAATAACTTGGATAAGAAATGTACTCACTGCCTTATGTATGTATGAAACTGTAACCCCTCTGTACTTCACTTTGAATTTTAAAAAAATCAGTGAAAACAAAAGGGCATGGTGCTATGGTTTAGGTGATAGAGCATCTGCCTAGTAAGTGCAAGGCCCTGAGTTCAAACTTCAGTACTGCCAAAAAAAATAATAAACACCCACAAAAAACCCCCAAACAAACCAGTCTGAGTTCAGGAAATGTTTAGAGAAATATTAATAGATCTCAGTAGACAGGTAAAAATCATAATTTTAATGTTTATGGTTTAATTTAGCCTACAGAAAAATTAAAAGAAAAAAAAGGACTTGGAAATAAGGCATTAAGGAGGAGTGTCTGAAAATACACCAATCACAAGTTGGGTACATGTAACTTCTCCCTAGTGTTGTAGTCCAAGCAATTGGCCCCAACCGCTGCAGAAATGATTCCGTCTCTGTAAGTGTCTGACCCAGCTGGCAACACCTGTCAGGTTTGGCAATACATGGTTTCACCACTCATTTGGCACTTGGCCGTTAATTACCATCATGAGGCATTGCAGGGGGCATCAGAGGAGCCAATTTGTTTCAGCAAGTGATAGTTTCTCCAGAGAAACAAATGTGCATCAGGGAGGGAATAGCTGAGTTTAAAAGGTTTCAGGTAAGGGAAGGCCCAGGAAGGTTGGGTAACTTGTGGCATTCCTGTGACAATGTCTTCATAACCACATTCTCATTGACTTTCCAGGACAACCTCTGGCAAACTGTTACTTCCATCTTCTATTAAATAACAATCAACATGCCAGTTCTGGGAGAGACCTTTCATGTCTCCTCTGATTTAAAAAGTTGGAGAGTCGATGGCTAGTAGGGGATGGAAAAGGGGCCTCAGTCTAGGTTTTCTGATTGGTGGTTCGGCGCTCATTCCTCGGTCTTTTGTGAGAAAGGGACATTGCAGCTAGTTTGGAGGAAGATATCTCTATAAACAGAGCACCTAGTCCTTTCCTCTGGGGCAAAGTAGATGTAATTCAGGGATGCCTTTGGGGGAGCCGCTTCCATGTTAAATATGTAGATCTTAAAGCTACCATACCCAAATTCAGCCCTAGTCAGAAATAGCAGTTTTATATCAGTATCAGTGTATATACTCCGTTTAGTATGTTCTGGGTAAATGTCTATGGCATGAATGAATAGATGCCTGGGTGACTGAATAGATGAGCCTGCTACATAAAGAGAGTTTTCTGCTGGCAACTCCAGCACAGAATATCACTGTAATCTCCACTTACAAACAGAGACAGAGGATCCTGCTGGGGGTTGCTTGCTGTTGGAACAGAGAAGTCTCCGTTTGGGCCAGGCTGCCAAGAGCCCAAGAACTAATCCCTCATTTTACCCAGCAAGGTTTTGGAGCCTACTCCAGACACATGGATTTTTTTTTTCCATATGGCTAGCCAAAGATTAGAATCTACTGAGCTTCTCTCATTGCTTCTTGTCCCCTCTTAGGCTAAGGTGTGTGTCCTCCAGTGCCCATTACTTTTGGTGGAGGTGCCGGAAAGAGAGGCTGGCCCATGTCATTCATGTTTAACTGAATGCATTCATATGAACTCCATAGTCAGCATCTCAAGGCTGGGACCTCCCTGGACCAACCTGCACATTTTCTGTGAGAATGACTAGCAGGCAAAGTACAAGAGCCTTAGTGTAGGCCTAATTCTTTTAAAGGAAATTATACTTAATGTAACTTCATATAAGCTTATTATATAGTGCCATTTTCAGCTTTCATAAGTACAGAATCAGAGGGCCAGAAAAACAAATCATGGCATTCTTAGGAGAGATAAAAATCTGGCCGGCCATGGTGGCGCACGCCGGTAATCAACGAGGAGGATGAGGCAGGAGGATCACGAGTTCGAGACCAGCCTGGGCTACACCTTTAGGGGCTGGGGATATAGCCTAGTGGCAAGAGTGCCTGCCTCGGATACACGAGGCCCTAGGTTCGATTCCCCAGCACCACATATACAGAAAAAACGGCCAGAAGCGGCGCTGTGGCTCAAGTGGCAGAGTGCTAGCCTTGAGCGGGAAGAAGCCAGGGACAGTGCTCAGGCCCTGAGTCCAAGCCCTAGGACTGGCCAAAAAAAAAAAAAAAAATCTGACAGTCCAGTGGTTTTTCAAACTGTCTTTCCTCAAGTCACATTGTAGGGAGGCATCCCGGGCTGTGGAATACATAGGTACTGCTCCCCTCCACCTTCATTTCTTGAAAGAAGCTCTTTTTGTATAATTTTACATACTAGACTCTTCCATAAGACTATAAAACAAGGATTAGGTCTAAGATGATGAGTCTAGTTCAAATGTTTTCAGTGTAGTCCTAGAGAAATTAGGTAAGATATTGGTAACATCTCTAACTCCGAGGACATGGTTTCATGGTATCTGTGGCAGTGGGACTGTGTTTGACACTGTTACGTTCCTCCATGTTTGTGAGCTACAGAAGTTAGGAAAGTCAGTGCTCCTGGTAAGGGGAGGGCTAGGACAACCTGAGTAGTGAGTGGACCAGAGGTATGTGTGCAGAGATCTTAGGAGCATAATGGATTAAGATCACTACTTGTCAAGAAATTTCTCAGTGAACTGAATGTGACGTTGGCCTGGAAAACTTCTGGTGTAGTTTCTACAAGTTCCTGAAAGAGAAGGGAAATTACAAGTGGGCCATGATAAAATGTATTTAGATTCACAGTAGAGCCTTTGGCAGCTCCTTGTTTTGAATAGGTGAGTCCCCTGTAGCTCCTTGTTTCCATACTGATCAGGTGCATCTCAACTACTTTCGACCAACCTGGACAGGGAGAGGAAAATACTGAACTGCTGTCTTAAAAAAAACACAATAAACTAGAGTGGAACCAAAAAGCAGAGGCAGAGAGCATACTGAGTTGGTCAGTGATTCAGAATGTCAGATTATTAAGGAAAATCTTTGGAATTTTTTTTCTCATTGTACATAGTAAGACATACAAGTTAGATGATTTCTGTGGTTCTTTCCATGGTGACCCTCCAGTGATGAC
The DNA here is from genome assembly GCF_023159225.1 of Perognathus longimembris pacificus. NCBI lineage: Eukaryota > Metazoa > Chordata > Mammalia > Rodentia > Heteromyidae > Perognathus > Perognathus longimembris. The sequence goes on along the minus strand of NC_063168.1, from coordinate 59,234,360 downwards.
CTTCCAAAGGTAACCCTCTAATGGTGACCCCCCAGGGATGACCCTCTAGGGGTGTTTGTCCAGTGGTGACCTTCCAGTAGTGACCTCCTACTGAAGCAGCAGGACATGCTTGCTAGGAGCATGAACACTAGAACCAGATGTTTTCCATCACAATATCTGCTATGTGACTTTGGGTGAATTACTTCATTTTCTGTGCTAAGATTTCCCCATCCAAACAATGGTAGCAATGATCACAAAGGCCCACACCTCACATCCTTGTAAAGGCCAAGTTCATGTAAACAACATACTTAGGACATGGCCTGGATCCCAGAAGTACAAGGTGAGTGTTTGCCATGATGTGCATGCTAGGAGCTGCTCAGAGGTGCATTGAGGCTTCTCAAATCCTTGAGAAGAATCCAGTCATATCCATGCTCACCTGTGTTTATCTATAGGGACTGTGGAAGCTGAGGTGTGCTGGTGAGTCTCTTAAATAAACCTATTGCTCTGGGTTACCTGCTGATGGAAGGCTTTTGTGAATGAGCAAAGGGTTCTTTGGGAGCCCTGGCCTGGATGTCTCTGGGGGCTGCCACCCTCTCATCTGTGCTGAATGCACAGACCACTCTCGCACTGCCTTTTCAAGGAAAAACCTACTCCAAGCAATTGTTACCCACAGTTTCTTTCTTTTGGAAGGAGCAAGCCCAAAAGCCCAAAGCTATAAAACAGGAACAGAATTTATTAATCGATTAATTAATTAACCTGTCGACAAGTATTTATGCATTGTTTCCTGTGTGTGTAGTAATCTTGTAGCTGTTCCCTGAAGAAATGAAAAACTGCAGGACAAGATCACAACCTCAAGTTAGGGTCTCAAATAACTAACTGGGAAATGATTACAAATGGCTACTAAATCTATCCATCTATCTACTATCCATCTACTATCTATCTATCCATCTATCATGTATATATTTATTTTTTGTGTTCTGGGGCTTGAACTTAGTCTGACTGGCCTTTTTTGGTTTAAGGCTGGCACTCTACCATGTGTGCTACACCTTTACTTTTGGCTTTTTGTTGGTTACTTGGAGATAAGAGTCTCAAAGACTTTTCTGCCCAGGCTGGCTTTGAACTATGATTCTCATATCTCAATCTCCTGAGTAATTAAGATGATCAGTGTGAGCTACCAGTGCTTGGCTGCCTACTAAATTTAAATGGAGACCTTGAAGTCTTGGATGCAGAATTTCAGTAACTGGAAATTACATCTGTTAGCCCTAGGAAATAAGCAAGGTGGTTGAGTGTAGCCTTCAGATGTTACTTTCTGAAGTTACCAGCATCTCATGAAGGTTCCATAAGGAAAGGGAATACTGGGGAGCTTTTTCTGGCAACATTTTGAAGGATAGGAATTGGAATAGAGAGACCAGATGGCTGTTGCCAAAATCCAAGTTGGCTTATGAAGACTATAAGAATCACTAGGTAGAGGGCCAAGAAAACAAAGTCTGAATGATAAGTCTAAGTGACAGTCACAGCAGAAGCTAGACAGCAACAGTTAGAATACAGGTAAAACTAGGGTTCAAGGTCATGGTCCATTGGGTGTAGGGATTAGAGAAGCAGGAAGAGCCAAGGATGTAGGCTCAGTGGTTGAGTTCATGCTTAGTATGCATAAGGTCCTGGAGTCTATCCTTAGCACTGCAAACAAAACAAAAAAAAAAAAACACCAAACAAATAAAAAAAAAACAAACCAAAACAAAACCCCAGCAACAAAAGATGAGTCTAAGGCTCCCAGGGACCTTAGAAGTAACATCTCAGTCTTTGCATATTGCACAAAGGCAATAGAAACAGTGGATTTATGATAAGGACAACGTGGAACCCAGATTGTCTCTGCCTTTTACACACTAAACAACCTCAGTAAGTTTCAAAAGTCCTTCTAGTTTGTTCTCCCAATTGTGAGATGAGACCAATCCCTGCTTTATAGTATTATTGCAAAGCTTGTATGAGCTAATATTACATGAATTGACTGTTTGCCTCTGGCACAATTGAGTGCTCCCTCAGTGTTAGTGTGTATTGCCATGAGCTTATACTAATTGAACAACTGTTAAGGGTACACATGATGATAGATACAAGGATTTGAAAAGGAAGTAGACATGAACCCAATGACACAGGGAGCATTGTCTCCAGGATCTTCTATAAGGCTTACCCATATTAACAAAAATAGCACCTCTCCCACCTCTATTCATGGGCTCAGAGACAACTGTAAACTTTTCTAGTTGCATTTTCCTTCACAACTTATCTGTGGCTCATCAAACAACCATGAGGAAATACACTAGCTATTTTGTATACCTATCTCATCTTTGGCTACATGCCATCAGTTCTTTTAATTTCTCTCCTGTCCTTTACAATCTAACCAAGGCGATGGACCCCCAAACAGAGACATTTCATTTACACAAAATAGACTTTGCATATGCTTCAAAAAACCTCAAATGACAAAAAACTCAAAAAAATCCTAAACAATAACAAAAAAATCCTTAACTTCTTTCACGTTAAACATGTGAGTATAGTTTTATGATACTTTCTGTGTTCAGAACTTATTTAGACCACCTAAATTTGTTTCTCTATGGGAGGGAAAGTTAAAAGTTCTAAGGAAACACCAAGATCATTGTGCACACTTCTCTTCTCTCTCACACATCCTCTTCAATCCCTCCACTCACTTTAGTGGCAAAGGTGTTTCCAAGGCAGTGGGGAAGTGTGGAGAGATGTTCCTTTCTCACAAAGACCATCTGTCCTTGGACTTGGACCCTGGAAGGCAACTGGAGCATGAGGACAGCGCCAAGTATCTTGACCAGGCTGCTTTTCCCAGGAAATAGGAGGCAGATTTGTCTTCTTCCTCCTCTAAGAGGATGCCCTGCCAGCAGTAATTTTCTGGATCATTAGAGAATGTTTAAGGAGGTCAACTGCCTTCGTTTCACAGGGGTGAAAAGCAGACAAGAAACAGGTCTCTTAAGCTCTGAAACAGACTCACTGCAAATACCCTGCAGGCCACAAGGGAAGATTTTTGTAGGTGAGAGGGGGTTGCAAGGTAAGGGAGGAAACATCTGCACACTGATTGAACATGCAAAGAATTTTTGCAGAGCAAGACTTTTTTTCCCCAGTATCTGTGCTGGGCCTGATATCTGGATCTTTGTACTCTCCTATTTTCTTCTCCTAATGTTTTTCAAATGAGATTAGTCCAGTTCTGGAAATGAATACCTTTCCCTAGTCACATTCTTGTAGAATGGTTCCTTTCAATAGTGGGCTTCTTTTGAATGTTGTGGAGATCCTTGACATTTGTGAAGCTTGATGATGTCCAGAGCCATTTGCAAATCCCTAAGTTCCTAAGTGCCAAAATGTGTGCACAACACCCTGGCCTGCTGCCAAACCACATGCTTTTCATACATTGCTTCACAGCACAGGTTAACCACTTTTTCAACCTGAACTACAGTTCAATCTATCACATTATGGTGAGTTTTCTTTCCCACACTCATAAATCAGTTTTGATTAAAACAACAAGACCAACAACAAAGTTCATTTGCAGAAGTTCTTGCAAGGCCAGTAATGACTGCAACTACAGCAGCAGACAGAACAGGGTGGCGGGGGGAGGGGGTTCACTACTTAAGGGAGTCATTGTTCTACCCACTTTCAAGCATTACAAGGTTCAAGTCCAGGTCTCTACACACAGCAGATGACCACTCTGGGTTATAGCTGTTCAGTGTTCGTGAATAGTCTGAATTGGGAATTTAGATCTAGGGGGATCCCAGACTTCCTGCCTGTACAGCCTTTATTCCTGGGACTGTCAGATCACAGGTTCTTTAGCACAGATCTAGAGGCCTTCAGATTACCTCTGGGCAGAGGCAGAGCAACAGGGGAGCAACAGTAATGGTAATGACTTCTTGATTTTTTAACTCCTCTGCATGTGGAGCAGGAAATATTTCTCTCCCTTCTCCATTTCTCTCTGCTTTAATCATGTTATACTAAAATCAATGCTTGCTGAAACTTTCAGGAAAAAAAGGTGACTTCTTCCCGAAGTTTTATATAATTTAAGCCCTTCTTTTCTACCCTCTATTCCTGGGATATAATAAAGGATTCTTGTAAGCGTGACTCTGGCTCTACAAAAGAATCAAGGAATAGTCAACTTCAAACATCTATGGATGATTCATGCTATCCTCTTCACCAATCAGATTTCAGGCAATGTTTAATGAACGACACACATCAAAACATGAGATTGAAAATAGGAAGATGAGATTAAAAAACATATAAAGGATATAAAAATACCTACATAGATATAATTACTATGATGGCTTACAGTATTTAGTTGTTTCCTGGAAGCAAAGGCACAAAAGAAAATTCAATAGGGGAAAGAAGAGTGTAGTAGGGAAAGAGAATTAGAGTATATTGGATATATATTAGAGGGGTTACAAGATTATAATAGAGCTCTAAGTACATTCCACTCATCTATGATATTACCACAATGGAATCCCAATGCACGCCAATTTAAAATTTTTTAATACCTTTCAGGAGAGAGAGGTATATATGTTCTTTTGGTAATCCATCCCAAGATAAAGTCACAAAGTGGGACTTGTGCAAAGGGAATTCAACAGTATGGTGGCCCATGCCCTAATGGCAGCTAACTTTGTCACATAACCATTCCTTGTGTTGTCTCTGAATAATATCTTAAATAAAACCATTAAAATTCATAGTTACAACTCTTACCTCAAGACCAAGCAAAATTTGGGGGAGGGTGAGAAATGGGTAGAGATATAGGAAAAATAAAATGGTAGAAGGTTGATAACTTAAAGTTGAGTTGAGGGTACATGCAGATCCACTGAATGATTTACCTAGTACATATTTAAATTTTTCCATAATAAAATATTTTCAGAAACAGTTGAAAGCATTTGGCAGCTATGGAAAGTTAAATTATGTTTTCTATACTGAAGACCATAATCTATTTGATGAGAGTTTGAGTGAGCAGATATAATTTTCTTCTGGATCTTTGAAAACTGATTATCTGGCCTGGAGTGCACTTAGTAATAATCAGAAACAGGCCCTTAAGCAAGATAGACTTTTCTATATATGTGTGCTCACTTCTAGGGAAGTATAGTTGTAGGTTATTGACACACTGAAGACCCCAGGATACCAAGGAAGGGAGGGTAGGGGCAGCCTCAGGTACCTTCACTGCAGTTCTTCAGGGCAAAGAAGTCCACTGCAGACAAGCTTCGGTTTCCGCTGGAGATGTATTCCAGAGCTACTCGGAATGGGTTGTCTGGACGGCCAACTCTTCCCTGAAGCACTGTCCAACTGGTAGCATTGGAAAGCAGAAGAAGAAAGCACAGAAAAACAATGATGAGAAACAGACACAAGCTGCAGAGAAAGAGAAGAGTCATGACCTCATATAGCTGCAGGGCTTGTGTTTTTCCTGTGTGTCAAGGGATGAAACCCCAAGTGTTTGAGGATGGAGACAGCAACATGAAAGCATTTGTTGTCTTTTTGTCTGATAAACTCAGAAACCTAATTCTCAAACTTATTTGGGCTACTGCCATTTCTTTTGCCATATTCTTTTGAAGGTAATTGCATACCTTTGAATTATTTTGGTAGTCTTATAGGTGAAGAATATACATACTTAAGGCATCCTGGCAGCAGAATCTAAGAAAAGTCTACCAAAAAAATGACCAGTTCTTTCATAAATATCTCTGGAAACAACACTTAGTTTTGCAATTTTTTATCTGATATCGAAGTCTTAAAGCCCTCAGGTTGTCTATGTAGTTACTTAAAGGAAGTTAGGGAGAGCTATTTATTTACTACAGGAAAATTAAAGTGCACTGAAGCATGTATTTTGGGGTAAAAGGTACCCAAGATTGACATAGACTTTGCAAAGAAACAACAAAAAAAGAAAACACAGAAGCAGGTCAGGTGGTGAGCTCTACACTCAGCTATAATCAAGGACCCTGACACCATCAGCGAACAGAGAATAAGCTAAATGAACATTTTTACACCTTGCTCATGCTATTAACCTCTGGGAATAGCCTCCTGGCACTGATTGGAACATCCAATTTACTTTTCAACATTGATCCAGATATATCTCTGCAACACAATATATCAGTGTTAGCCTATGGTGGCAGATCAATATTCTTCTTAGATATAGAACTCACCAAAGGTCCGTGTGTGTGTGCGCGCGCACATGTATGTATGCATATATATCACATATATATTTATAGGCACACATATGTGTATGTGTAGAAAGACAATTTTATGGAGAATAGAAATGAACTATTTATGTTTATTTTAAAATAATTTTATTAGCTACAATTGACACAATACATGACATGTACTAACAGTATGTAATTTGATAAATTATCATATGTAAATTGGAGTTTTTGACATACATACCCACATACATATGTACACACACCCATATATATATGAGATCATCACAAATATTCCATATTATTTTAACGTTCTGGTTGGGCTTAGGTATGGCAGGATAAGTGATAAGAAATTGAGGCAAACACTGCCTTTTGTTCAAAAAATTTTAACCTCAACACTCAAATATAAAGTGGTGCTCACTACTGCTTGTTTGTTTTTGTAAACAAAGATCCCAACAATTCAGAAAAAGAAAATAAGTCACCTAGAACACCATCATCTGTGATAAGGAGAGTCATCACTCGAGTAAACATTATTTCAGGTCTAATTTTACATAATTGCGTCCATCCTCTAGAGGCCTGTCTGCACATTCCCACTTCATGTGTGTCATGAGATAATAAATATAGATTGCATTATCATTTCATTGATTGCATTTTTAATGGCTTATGCACGGCCGCTGATTTCTTCTCTGTCATGGGCTTGCTAAAACTGACTGTGTGTACTTATCTACACACTAACCTAAGACAAAGTTTTAGAATCAGAGCCAAGACGTGTGACCCTTTAGAATGTGGAGGCCTTTGGCCAATCCTCCCACTGCGAAGGTGGTGAAAGGGAGACCCATTCCCACCTTGGCTGGCTAACATTTGGTTCCCATCACATCCTGCCTGTCATTGCTGACTTTTGGCAGTGGAAGTACTGCCGGAAGTAGTCATACTCCTTCTCAAAGGGGTGTCTCAGGATAGCAGTTTTGTGTCTCTGGCTCTTGGCATATGGCTGTGCTTGCAGTCCCCACTGTCTGTTGGATGGAGAAGGAACTTTGGTTCTTTCTCTTTGCTCTTCTGTAGTCAATTTAGATCACTGGAGTCAATTCCTCAGCCATTTAATAAAAGTGTATTAAGTTCCCCTACAATAGATGCTGTAGTAGGGATTATTGCTGCTGTAAACTTTCTTCTCTGTTACGGTACCCAGCAGGATTTCTTTCCAAAATAAAACCAGTGCAATTGAATAGAGAAAGAGAGGCCTTTCAGTTTAAATGTGAGGCTGTCAAAGAAAGAAATATTTGAAAAGAAAATGTAAACGAGGTTGTTCTTAAGGAAAAAAAAAGTCCCAAACAAAGAAAGAAGAATTTTTCTTGCTCTCCTGAAACACAAAGGACCCAGTTTTTGAGGAGAGATGTAAGTAAAAGGCAGGTGTATTCATATTCTGCCAAATTGTAGCTGTCTGGTCTGAGGAATGATGGATTTTAATTCCAGGTACACAGTGGCCCTTGACAATGATTTCCATTTCTATATTGGCACTAGCCCTCTGGATAAATGTGTCAGGAGTTTTAGGAATTAGTTTCTGAGTTACCGATGCAATAACTTTTGTCTGAAATTCTCTGGCCTCCCATAGTTTACTGCTGCAACTTTAATAACTTTCAAAGCAGTTGCCCAACATGTATTTTATATCCAGGGAAGCTGGGACTGCAAAAGGGCAAGTTTACACCTAGGGTCAGATTTGTTTAAGAGACAGCCAAAAACTCAGTGAAAATCAAATCTGAGCTCTCTCCCTTGCCTACTCCATCTTCTTTGCTCTCATCTCAGCGGTCACCAAACTAGTTCATGAGGGTCTCACTTTCCTCACTTTGGCGATGGCAACTCTACTTATGCTTGCAAGGGGGAAAGGTTATGTTCCAACTTGGAAGCCTCCTAGAAACAAATGTGCAACCGAATCCACGTGCTGGGGATTGGTGATGGTCTGAGCACTGGTGCTTCAATCAATCAGCTTGACAGTGTGGGGTGTCCACCTGGATTTTAGAAAGCCAAAAGGATTGAATGGACAGCCTGTCACAATCCATTTTCTTCTACATGCCTCTCTGGAGCTCTAAAGTTCCCATTCTGCCTCTGCACCTCATTTGCCTGATGACTTTGAACAAGGCACTTTTCTGCATGTGTCTGAAAATTTGGATATTTGCTGATAAATTGTATTCCCCAGCAGAAAGAGTGTCTCCAATTTTGCAGGCATTTTCTGAGAAAAATACTGACCACCTATGTTTGCTTAGTGACTATAGCATGATGAGTAAATTAGACGCCATCCAAAAAAGGCAGGAGGTTTGGCTTGTGAATATCAAGGTCCATTTCTCATTTAGAGGAGAGAAGGTGTTTACAGAAAACTCACTGAATTGAGAGCTAAGTCCTTGATTCTGGTCCTGGATTTTCTTGGATTTGGGTAAATCCCCGTACCTCTTTGGGTTTAAGTTTCTTGGGCATTGAATTCAAGTTTTTAAAAGTCTTTTATTGATCTGATGCCTATAAGTTTCTTGTGGGTTGCAGAAGCCTGAGTGACAAAATGATTTATGAAAGCCCTGGAAGCTGCCATGAGCAACTGCTTCATGGAAGTGGAAGAAGAAGGATTCATTCTAAAAATCCAAGATCTATATGCAAAGCAGCATAGTCGATCTTTCTTGGAGAAATGGAGACTTGCCCAAGATCACACATTGTGTTACCTAAAGATCTAAGATCAAATTAGAGTATTTCTCCTGAACCACAAGAACAGGAGACAACAGAACCTACAGATCAATCTGTCCAATCAATTGCATTTCACATCACAAAAATCACCTGGACAGAGAAGGCTGTATCTAGTGAGCATTGCTGGAGGAATTGCCAATTCAGTTTTTTGAGAATAGGTATTCTGGCCAATTCATGGGATACCTTGTCAGAAAATCCTAAGAAGCACTGACATGGAAACAAAAAGAATCTCCCAGGTTTCCATGCTCCCTACCAGGTTAGTCTCTACATATCTAAAGGCAACTGTCTAGCACAGCTGACCGCAGGCAAGCTGTTGATGTGACTGAAGGGTTGGAAGCCATGACTCAAAAGGGTAAAGGCACCAATGTCATTTTAAGCACTGAATGAAGGAAAATTTTGCGACAGTATGTGAGGGCCATGGACAATAGCTGACAAGAAAGAGAATGCATCTTACTTTCCTACTGTGCAATATTCTAGTGGGCAAAATGCTGACATCTGGCTGCTTCAGGTGTGAGCCCTATGCTCATCCAGCAGGCTGCTCACTGGGAGGCATTTCTTTTTCTTTCTTTTTTTTTTTGCCAGTCCTGGAGCTTAAACTCAGGGTCTGAGCACTGTCCCTGGCTTCTTTTTGTTCAAGGCTAGCACTCTGCCAATTTGAGCCACAGCACCACTTCTGGCCTATGTGGTGCTGAGGAATTGAACCTAGGACTTGCTGTATATGAGGCAAGCACTCTTGCCACTAGGCCTCATTCCCAGCCCATTGGGAGGCATTTCTGAGGTGGTTTTGGGAGCAGCAGTACACCAAGGCAGAGCTTAGATGATTCAGCTCTCAGATCCACCACCCCTTAGCTTTAAGACTTAGGCAAGTGACTTAATTTCTTTAGGTTTCAGTTTTCTTATTTTTGAAGTTGGAATGACAAGGGGACAGGTAGAGTAAGGAGAGCTGTTCTTAGCACACAGTAGGGCCTCCCAAAGGCAAACTCTTTTTTTGTTTTTTTAAACAGATCATGGTTTACTTCAGAGAACCACACTGGTTTTTATTGAGAGGTGTATGTCTGCCTCTCAAGTGATTTATGAGACTCAGAAATGGAATGCAAGTAGAAGAAGATGGGAAAGGGTTTGTGATTTCTAATAAATAGTGGCTGCTATACTGGTTTCAACAAATAAACAATAAATGTAGGAAGTTAGGCCTCTTGGCTAGGTAGAACATGGTGGTCAGGATCAGATCATGCTTGGTGGGAGACAGTCAGCTGGGATGGGATGACTCAACTAGACATATATGGAGACTGAGGAACCAATGGCAAGACTTCCTGCAGTACATGTCCACTCCTCAACCTATCAGGCCATGAGCACACCCTAAGGGGAGGAGTCAAGGGATCTAGGAGAGTGGAGAGGATTGTGGACACTGGACTCAGGACCCCTCCTTTCCTTGTGTTACTCAACGTTTCTTTTAATGTTGCTTTGGATTTCAAGCAAACCTGTGTATTTTTTGCCATTTAGTTCTTTAGCCAGTGTAGAAAAATGGCCTGGACCCTAGATGGTATTGCTTACATGGATCTTCAGATGATAAACACAACTCAAATAAATGTCACAACACCCTGATAGCAAACTGTACCAGTATTAGACTATGAGAGAAGATCAACAGTCTTCTCAGAACCTCCCAGGGACCCCATGTCTCTTAGGATAAAACTTCTTCATCTTTGTATCTGCTGAAGATTGTGAAAAGATACTCTATGACTGCTTCTCAGTTGGAATTGTTTGAGCTGTGTTTCCATTTCTCAGGCATTTATGGATGCATTGTTGCACACTAGATGAAGTATTAGATGCGCTATAGAAGCTAAGGATTTAGGATTTAGCTTATACTCAAGGAGCTTATAGAAAACATCAAAAATCTGTACCAAAATTTACAATGAATGGCATTGTACTGGAGCTAGGTGATGGTGTAGGTGTTGGGTGTTACTGAAGCATAGAGGGCCAGAGAAAGTCTCAGATAGGCTGATCAGGACAGGCGTAACTTGAGGATGGATTATAAAGAGGAGCAGGGATTTGAGAAAGGCCAATGCAGACACAGCACCTAAACAAAAGCTGCACAGACACTGTCTTCAGAATACACGTGGCCCAGTCTGGTGGAATGGTTATTTTTAATTGGACTCTATAGGAAGATGACTCTCAAGTCTCATCTCCTTAGTGTCAAGATGGTGGATCATCCATCATTGTGTCTCCATTTTCTTACATGTTGCAAGTGTTCAACAAGTACTTGTTGAGTGAGAAGGTAAATGATTGAATAGATTTCCATTAGGTCAGACAATATCTTGATATTCTCGGCCCAAAATTTATGTGACAGTGGAACTGACTTAATCTAGAGTTCATGTCCAGTGTTAACATCAACTGTCCACTTAAATAATGAAGATGCCTTCCCTGTTAGGAGGAACCTAAGGGCAGGGAACCCTGGGAAGTTGCAGGAAGGATGTGTGTGCATGTCCTTTAGTATATAATTTTTTTGCTCCCTTGTATAACAAGATCCAATAAGATGGAATCAGAGAATTATAGTAATTAAGACCCAAGAGTAGCTGAGTTCTCAAGTGGTCTACCTTGCAGGTCACATACTGTAGACCAAGTCAATTTAAACATTACCTACAGCAACAGTAACAGCAGCTCTAATAATATAATAAGCAATGAGAGCGACAATAATAGCAGACACTAATGATATGATCAACAATAATACCAACAAAGAATAGCAGCACTAATAATATGATCAGCAGCCACTAATAACATTTATTGAAGGCTTACCCAACGCTCTTTATAAGAGCTGGGTTTTAAACAGTAGTAGCGAATAGAGTCTTTAGTAACAGCATCTTACAGTACTCTAAATTCCTTGAGGTTAGAAACTGTCTCTCTAGGACTTCACTTTTCAATTTGAACAAGGCTAGGGACCTAAAGCTATTATAGCACATGGCCATCTTCATGTTCTGTGCTAGTCATGAGAGCCAAAGTTATGAGTTAGGCCGAGGATGACAGAGGCACACAAATGAGAGAATCAACTCAGTCCCTGTCACGCAGACCCTGTCACATGATGCTGATGATTATTATGAAGTGTAACCCTGTCACAGCTCAGGCTGCACGGCTGACATTCCCTCACATGTGTCTTTGCTAAGTCTCTTGACAAGTCTCTAACACAAGGTATGGAGGTGTGAAGATTCGCTAGAAGAAACTGAGCCTGTGGAAGCTTGTCCCGATCAATAGACTAGGGAAAAGAAACTATGTCGCACCTTTTTCTCTTAAGTGTATCCTATAGATAAAACACACACCTAATTTTCAAATATCTTCCTTAAAGTATACTTTGTAGTAATTCAACAGCAAATATAAACCATTCAGCACTTTTTAAAATATCATTTCCATTAAATCCGCCTGTTTTAAAGCATTTTTATGGGCGGTAGCAGGGGAAAATGCCAGATCAATGTAAATTCTAGTGTGAAATCCTTTGTTGTTTATTACTCTTCTGTAATAATAATAGCCTATAGTGTGTGATGTGGGGTCTTTTCTCCACGTAGCCTTGGCTTTGTTATTCATTTGCTTTTCACTGTGTCCCTGAATTTATATCAGCCTGCCCTGGAGAAGATTGGATCTGGGTAGGAAAGAGATTTCAAGTGAAGTAAGAATCTGGCTCCCACGGGTTCATGGGGGAGAAGAGCTGCTTGAGGCTGACAGTGGCCCTGGACTCTGTAGGAGGGACCTAGAGCACAAAGGGAATGCTGTGGCAGGACAAACTCTCTGGGACCATGGGCTGAGTTGGTTAAGTGGGTGATAGGGATCTGGAAGATGGTCTGGCTTTCCTGGGCTAGGGGCTATGAAGATGTCCCAAAAAGCATCCCTGAATTCTTCTCTCACACTTTGGGACAAAGGAAAAATGAATAGTTCCTTTTCTTGGCTTCTGTTTAGCCTATTTTTTTTCTTCCTTCCTTTCTCCATCTCTCTCTTTTTCTTCCTCTTTACCTTCTTTCCTCCCTATGTTCTCATTCTGCCTTTCTTCAACCTTCCTTTAAGAGAGATGTATTGATAAGAACAAAAACCGGGAGTTAAGCAACTGTGGCTACGGCACCTGTAATCCTAGCTATTCAAGAGGATGAGATCTGAGGTTCATGATTCAAAAACAGCCCAGGTAGGAAAATGTGTGAGAGTCTTTTTTTTTCAGTTAACCACCAAAAAGCTCAAGTGGTAGAGTGCCAGCCTTGAGTAAAACAGCTAAGGGACAATGGCCAGGCCCTAGATTCTATCCCCAGTACCAGCACACACACACACACACACACACACACACACACACACACACACGGACTCTAGATAACTTGATAAGTATTAAAATTATTTGTATTTGAAAGAAAACAGGAACTGGCTGTTAAGGATGAAGTGTTCTGAATATGATTTATGTGAAAGACAATTCTTGACATTCCATGTGGAATTGGCAGACTACAGTATCTCCTATCTGTAATTCTAGCGACTCAGGAGGCTGAGATCCAGGGCTGAGAATGTGGCTTAGTGGTAGAGTGCTTGCCTAGCATGCATCAAACCCTGGGTTTGATTCCTCAGTACCACATAAACAGAAAAAAAAAAAAAAAGGAGGCTGAGATCCAGAGGATAGAGGTTTGAGGACAGCCCAAGTAGAAAAGTCTGTATGATTCTGTCTCCAAAATAACTAGCAAAAAGTCTGGCTGGAAGTGTGGTTCAATTGGTAAAATATTATCCAAGCAAGAAAGCTGAACAAGTTCAAGGCCTGGAATTTAAGTCCTTCCCCCCCCCAAAAAAAAGAAAAAAGGGGGCTAGTATACATGTCAAAATAGTAAGTTCAAACAAAATGTTTCAGGATGTAAGTTGATTCCCTAGAAACTATCAATCCTAATCCTTTTCTCAAATAGGGACACTTTGTTTTGGTTAATAGAAAGAAATACATAGACGATTCACTAATATAATTTGCTGCTTATAAAGGAAAGAATGCTTGCTCAGCTGGAGCCATACATCCAGCCTGCATTTTGTTGATTGTTTTGGGGATGGGATCTCATAGAATTTCTGCTCAGACTGACTTTGAGTGATGACTTTCAGAGAAAGTTTAGCCTCCAGAGAATCTAGGATTATAGGTGTGAGCTACTGGTGTCTAGCAAAGATTTTTATTTCTATGCTCATAAGGCATAGTGGTCTGTGTTTTGTCCCTATTTTTATATGGATAAAAGTGGCTACAAAAATGAATCTGTAGGTCCTATGTTTCTCAGTATGAATATATGTATGTGAGCATTTAATCATAATAATGAATACTTGAGATGGATCAACATGAAAAGAAAAATAAAAAAGGAAAGAGCACTGAATCCTGCTTATCTAGATCCCCCTCCCTCCCATGGTAGAGAAGTTCTCAAAAATCAAGAGTAGTGACCCAAGAATCCTGAACTTCTCTTTCTCTTGGTTTTCAATTAGGTCCCATATGAGATATTTCTTCCCCTGGCACTAACTGAACCAGCCATTAGGGACTACAGGGTGAGTCTCAGCTGGAAGGTGGGAGAAGCAAGAAGAGAGAGTACATTGGGTGCTAGCATTTTAGAAATCAGAAGGAACTACATAAGAGCATGGAGGACAGGGGACTAAGCAGGGTTTCTGTCCCCCACACATTTACTGGCTGGTGGGGTGGTAAATTTTTCTCTGATTAGCATCCAGGTGATCATTCCCTTTGCTTTTCTAGTTCCCTCTCTAAGGAGGCATGGGCACGACACCCTATTCTAGCAGCCAGTGGGAATCTGGACTTAAGGCTTCCTAACTTTCTTCCTTCCAGTTCCGGTTTAGCACCATCTGTTCCTTTCAAATCCAATCTTTTCTTTCAAGCCAAATCAATGTATCAGTTCCTTTAGTCTAGCTTTTCTGTTTGTTTGTTTTCAAATACACCCTTCCCATGGAGAAGGATAAAGACAACGTGAGACTTGAAATGAACCTTTCCTAGTTCTTCCCTCCCTCGGTCCATCTGCCTCCAGCTTGAGCATCCATCCTAGGTATTCTCTCCCTAGGCTCCTCATCTTCAAAGCAGTGCTCCCTGCCCAGGCTCAAAGGCTACCCAAGAGCCTACCCTGCTTCCTAGAGAGGCAGTTAACTGCCATTTAATGTGTTAACGTATTGATTGATCTAACTAAGAAAGCAAATGTCTAAGCCAAGCAAAATGCTGATATCCAAGCTCAGAGACTCCATTTCAGCCATTAATCTCTGGCCAAGTCAAACTCCTCTGCTGAAATTTTATATAGCAGGACGAACCAGCTCATAAACAGGTCCCTTAAGCAGATACAGTGGCCTAGATAAGTGAGTAGTCATAAAAGGCAAAGGGGCCTGGAGATGTGGGGTAAGCAAAGTCCACTAACTTATCCAGCTGAGGTGGTCTCCCACCTGCAAAGAGTGCTCTGCTCCTCTGGTGAAGTGGCCATCTGTCCAGAAATGGGCTTTGATGGACAGAGTTCTGAGCCCTTTGGTGCAAGGGGCTCACAAGCTCCAACACCCAGTACCCATCCTCTCCTGAGGCAAGAATCATGGATGATAATGTCGCTGAAGCACTGATAGATGTGAAGACTAACAGGAGCCTTGGAAATCACTATAACAAATCCTCTCTCATGGCCGAGAAGAACAGAGCCCCAGGGCTGCATCAACTCCCACTCAGCAGTGAGAGGAAGGTTTCATTTTACAGCCTGTGTGTGGAATAATCTCTTTAAAACTCAAATGTGACCAGGGATCTCCACTGCCTACACATCTAACCTCTGACTTTCTGCACACACCAAGGCTATTTTATGCCTCTGTACATTTTGCTTGTGTTCTTTGTCTTTAAAGTCCTCTTCCTACTCTTTTGTAGCAGTTAAAAATTTATATCTTTAAGTCATTATACAAGGGAGATGTCATTTAACAAAGCAGTATATGAATACAATGCATCTTGATCGGTGTCACCCCCTTCAACAATCTCAGCCCCTTTCCACCCATCCCTTCCTTTATTATATTTCTTAATTTTGTGGTATATACAATGAAATCCTGACTGCATTCTGTCTCCTTTCCCCCCTCCATTGTCTACCCCTGTTCCCTGGCCTCCCCCTGCCCCATAAGTACCTATTTCTTGGTGTTTATTTTGTTGAGACTTTGTCTTTCTAAAAAAATGTACTATTTGAGCTCTCTATAGTGCCTATTACAATTTAGTTAATTCATTTGGAACAGCTTGCATACCACCCAGCACGTTTACATATAGATTTATAGGCACATTCTGTCTACCAATAATGTGAGACACCATTCACCTTTAGATACTCTGGGTCTGGTTTATTTCACTTAATATAATTCTTTCCAAGTCTTGAGTTATGAATTGAGTTATGAATGGTACAATATTGTTCTTTCTAATGAATAAGTAAAATTCCATTGTATATATACTACATTTTCTTAATCCATTCATCCACTGAGGGGCCTCAGGGTTGATTCCATATCTTGGTTATAGTAAACAATGTTGCAATGAAAATGGTTGCACTGATGGCTTTACTGTAGCTTTGTCTGTTTTCTATTGGATTAATGGTCAGGTGTGGGATTTCTAGGTTTAGTTTTATGTTTAGTTTTTTGAGGAATCTTCACACTGCTTTCCAGAGTTATTGAACAAGCTTATATTCACACCAACAGTGTAGTAGAGTTCCCTTCTGGCCACACCCTTGCCAGCATTTGCTATCATTTGTTACTGAGCTGCTCTCCACTGGTCAAGGCTCAATTTGATGTCTTGTGAGACTATAATTTTCAGGTTAGAACAGGTAATTGCTAGAGGGGCAGTCTGTGACATTTGCTATTATTAGCTAGTCTCTCCTGGTCATATTAGTGTGTTTAAGAAAGGTGATACCGCTCATTGAATTGTGCCCTCTACTTTCCTCCCTCCCAATAAAGATAAACTTTACTACTTCAGAATAAAATTCTATTTGGAAACTGGGTCTTTATAAAGATAATCAAGTTGCAATGAGATTATAGAGTGGGATCTACTCCAGAGAATATGTTCTTATACAAATGGGAATTTGGACACAGAGACAGATATGCATGCAGAGAGACCACCATGTGAAGGTGAGGGCAGAAATTGGGAAGATGAATCTATAGGGAAAGTGATACTAAAGATTGCCAGAAAAACATCAGTGGCTAGGAGAGAGGCAGGGAAAAGGTTCTTCCCTCGTGATTCTGTCAGCCCTGCAGACAACCTTGATCATGGACTTAGACCCTCCAGAACCAAGAGGTGATAAAGTTGTTATTTAAGCCATAGTTTGTGTTAATTTGTCATAGCAGCCTTTACAAACTAATACAGAGGGATAGTTCTAAGGCATGCCCACTCATTGGACTGTAGTTGGATGGATGACATCATTTGTGTGGGCAGATAGCCCACAGGCTGCTAAGAAATGACTCATTTCTCACAAAGAAGTTCCATTCTCCTGAGGGCCAGAAACTGCACAAGATATTTTCCTACCTAAGTGCCTCTGCCTCTTAGAATAATAACCACCATCATCTCCAGGAGAATCCCTGTATAAAATGATGCCAGGCAGTGTTTGCTCATCACCCAGGAATCACCTAATGTAGGCCTCATACCCTTATACCATGGTTGAAGAAATCAATTGAATTTGGACTTCAGGCTTCTACTGGGTCAGCTACGTGGGAACCTTGCAGAACACAGCAAACCGAACTTCTTGAGAAGGCAATGATATGTTCACCTGGAAATCAATTTCTGGGCTGGAACCACCACCACCAATCTTCACATGGCATTAGAGGGGTCAGCTCAAAACTCTGCCTTGGAACTTTTAAGGCATCCTGAGCTTGTGCTAGAAGGAGAGGGGCCTGGAGGAGCCAGGAAGCTCTGGGCTGGGGCTGGGTGAGGTGGGAATGCCCAAGCACAAGGCCAGCTTTTCCTCTTCTCCTCTCAATCTTCTTGGACTTTGAATATTTACAGTAAGAAAGCCCTGAACTGTCCCTGGACCTATAAACTGGAAACTTTAATTTCCTGGAAGCAGAAGGCTGCTGGGATTTGGCTGGGTTAGTTGTTGAGTGATGCACACCATTGAGATTTTTTTTTTCAGTTTTGTTTGTTTGTTTTTCCTTTATTGTCAAAGTGAAGTACAGAGGGGTTACTGTTTCTTATGTAAGGCAGTAAGTACATTTCTTGTTCAACTTGTTACCTCCTCCCTCATTTCCCCCACCCCCATTGAGATTTAAGTGACAAGAAACTGGGAAGTGGTACCTACAGAACGGGAACAGCCATCTTTCTTTACCTACCTGCTGAGAGATGGATGGCAAGTGTCTGGAGAAAAGGCTGCCAGGATACCTACCTACTGCTTATAAATGTCATGATAGTCATTGGTGTGCCTGCAAAGCAACTCAATTCTAAATAGACCAAGCAGAAAGTTTCTGTGTCAGTAAAAACCAGCTCTGAGGAAGGAGGTCATAAAACCTACTTCTTTGCCCAGGTCTTGCAATGATGGAACATGGAAACTGGTGTCTTGGTAGTTAACTTGGCCTGTTTCTCATGGAGCTACATGGGAGAGCAGAAGCTGCCTTCACCTTCTCAGGTTGCAGCATCTTCAATGGGCTGAGGACTCAGGAATGGACTGTGTGGGCGCCCTAAGGGGGGTTTCGAAGTTGTGCAGATAGCAGCTAGTGGACACTGCCTCAATAGGCACAGAGTGAGGTTCATGTAGAAGGGGCTGCTGTGGGTGGATCGGAACACTGTGAAAAGGTCTGTGGTCCACAAGAGTCACTGGCTTGGGATGCTTGTTGGTTGGCATTACCCCAAGAGTGATGGTAATAATGATGACATCGATTATAGATTATAATCACCCAAATCCCTACCACTCAGAACATAGACCTGTTTTAGATAATGAGAAGGAATTCTTCACAGTTGTCTTATCCAATCTTCTTAGAAACTGCAAGAGGTTAGGAATGTTGGCCTCCATTGTACACATGAGAAAATTGAGAATCCAGGAGATGCATGATTTTGCCAATGTTGGTAAGCAATAGAGTTGAGATGCCTACCTGAGCCTTTCTACCTCCAAGTCCACAGCTGTTTTCCTATTTCTAGCCTTGTAGAGATGCAGAATACAATTGTAGACACTCTAGTGGATGAGGAGAAGAAAGATGGGAGCAGACACTAAGGTCTTTCTGCAATTTCAGAGCAGAAAGGCAACCCTGCAATGGTTGAGTAGCAGTGATTTCCTGAGGGTTCACTGTGTACTGTCCTCAGTTCACACTACCTATATCAGATTTAAACTTGAGCTGGGCTCAGGACAAAGGTGGATCGAGTGCTCCTTGGAAAAAGCCATGGGCCTTCAGCTCAGTGAACTCCTTGCATCTGAAGGGGCTTCATGTCGCCATAGTTGCTGCCTCTTATCTGATTCTTGCAGACACCCTGGGAGGCAGACACAAGGGACTCTCATTTCCCTTTCCACACAGCCAGACAGAATGGGATGAAGAGTTAAGAGCTTGTTCAGAGGCATCACTAGAAAGTGTTGGAGCTCTTCTATTATTTCTCCAGGATTCCTGCAAATGGAGCATCTCAGAATTTGGGGTTTAACTATCATGTTGTCTGGCTGATGCTTATACAAGTAGAGACTGATGATATAGCTTTGGTTTCTAGAGTTATCCCTTGGTAGTTGGCTAAGAGGTGTGTGTATATGTGTGTGTGTGTGTGTGTGTGTGTGTGTGTGTGAGAGAGAGAGAGAGAGAGAGAGAGAGAGAGAGAGAGGAAGGGAGGGAGGGAGGGAGGGAGGGAGGGAGAGAGGGAGGGAGAATAAATCTAATTCAGGAGTGCCCTCTTCCTTCCATCAAATTTTTCCATAGGTGACAGTGAACTTCAGCTCTGTAGAACTGATGAAATACTTAAAGGAAAATACTTAAGTCCTCCTATTT
The DNA here is from genome assembly GCF_023159225.1 of Perognathus longimembris pacificus. Classification (NCBI taxonomy): domain Eukaryota; kingdom Metazoa; phylum Chordata; class Mammalia; order Rodentia; family Heteromyidae; genus Perognathus; species Perognathus longimembris. The sequence continues at coordinate 59,214,576 of NC_063168.1, read as the reverse complement.
CACAGAAGAGAAAGCATGGAAAGCAGAAGGAAATGAAATTCAGTTTTAAGATAGGAAAAAACCATAGACACTAGGTTCCTATGGCTAGTTTGGGGGCTGAACTTTATAGCCCCTTACTGATGTGAATGAAGAGAACCAGAGCCCTTCACACACCCATGATAACTTGTTGTATGGTTGTGGGAAAGAGCTTGGCAATGGGCTAAGCTGGAGACCTAGCCTGAAACAATCAGTTGCCTGTCACCAAATTCTCTGGTATCAAGCACATCATCTAATTTAGGAGCTTTCACTGCTTTATTTTCCTCTAGTATAGAAATGTCCTCCTGTCACTAGGACACTATATATTAGTAAAATTTAACAGCCTATTTAAAAATAACTAATACATATAAGACGCTACTTAACAGTGTCCCAGAGGATCACTTTGCATGCCTTGTGGTGATTGTGCCACATCAACTTAGCCTGCTACTGCTTTAGAGGATCCATGCTCTTGGATGAGGAAGATCTTCTTGTCTTTAGTCCAGCCTGGTTAGAAGTCTGGCCCGCTAATAGGCAACGCCTGCCAATGCAGGCAACGTTGCACATCACTGCTCAGGGCTGTTGACTGAGGGCCAAGGGATCCCTCCTCACCTAGTCATTCTGTCTTGGCTCTCTCTACCCAAGGGTAGGACATGGATTGTCAATATATGAGCTCTGGGCTTTTTTCTTTTCTTTCCCTTTAACTACTTTAGTGAGGTCTCCATTTCACAGTTGGAGCTCTGGGCCTCACTTAGCCTACTGTCTCCAATCAGAAGTCGATGTTTTTGAGCTACAATTAAGCCTTTTACTAATTCGTGACTATCCTATCCTTTAATATCCTATCCTTTAATATTTTCCATGGAAGGACTCTGAATATGCACTTGTGTGTGCACAGGATTGTACAGGTTTCACAACAAGCATGAGTGAGTGTGCGCAATCTTAACACATCTGTTTCTTGCTTCCTGTTGAAGATTAGGAGAGTTGTGGTCCCAAACACACTCTTTTTTTTTTTTTCCTCAGTCCTGGGCTTGAACTCAGGGCCCAAGCACTGTCCCTGGCTTCTTTTTGCTCAAGGCTAGCACTCTACCACTTGGGCCACAGCGCCACTTCTGGCTTTTTCTGTTTATGTGGTGCTGAGGAATAGAACCCAGGGCTTCATGTGTACAAGGCAAGCATTCTATCTCTAGGCACATTCCCAGGCCCCACACAACTCCTTTCTCAAGAACAACAATGCTCTGTGGTATCACTGAACACCAGACCCTGTAGCTTCTAGCTGTGTGGTTAGTGCTAGTCTCCAAAAGGAGGTGACACAAGTTGAGTATTCAGATTGGCCAGGTCCCAGGGGCCACTGCTGTGTGGAAATAATTGAAGTCTTTTCACAGAGGTGTCTAAGAGAGCGATTAAAAGGGAATTGCAATTATTGAGCCCAGAGGTAAAATTTCAGAACTGGCCCATAAATCCTGGCCTGACATGAAATTTAAAACTCCCCAATGGTCTTCAATGCTGTATTAAAATGGTTTTAATACTAAGAAGTAGAAATAATGAATGATAATCAGGGTATTGTTTCTGCAAGCAGGGGCAGCTCAGAGGGACGGGCTGGCCAGGAACTTTAGGTTAACAATGGGTGTGTCCTCTGACTCTTATTATTCAAGCCATTCAGGAAAGAAGAGGAGGCCGACTTGGTGGGGAGTTGGAATGGCAGGCTGGCTGAAACATTTCCCAGAGAACTCCAGTTCGAGCGCTGCTGAAAGCCAGAGGCATAGTGTGTGTCTGATAAACTGCCAGTCTGTTGGGAGCAGTGCCTGGTTAAGGGATGAGCAGTCTTCAGGCTGTGGGAGCCTTAAGCCCCTTGGCTTCTTCTGGACTTCTGTAGATCTTGAAGATCAACTTCTTTGTGGCCCTATGCCCTCTTCTCATCTTTCCTGGTGTGAGCAGATGCTTGTGAATGGAGAAGCAGTGTGGCCAAGAGGTAAGATTCTGGTTCTAAAGCTAAGCTCTTAACCATGGGGTGGGGGGTGGTGCGGGGGGGCTTTGGGCAAGTCACTATACCTCTTTGCTCATAGTTCCTCTATTTTAATCAACTCCCTCCTGGACAATAGAAGGATTGAAAAATAAGGATTGAATAGGAGAGTGCTTCGAAAGCATATGTTATAATAGCGTTCTGTTGTTTGGGTATCTATTTGTTGGTGTTCACTTAGGTATAATCATTCTCTTTGGGATTATTTTAAGTGCGTTTGCTTTAAAAATCTGATGACAAAAATATAACCGGATGATTCCTGAAGTTCCCTTTAGCTCCGAGATATGAGGATGCCTGGCAGAACCTTGTGTTGTCCTGTCCAGTGCAGGGAACACTCACGCCAGTTCTCCTGGGGATCTGGGCTCTGTGCCTGCGTTCTCTCAGAGCATTGTCTTTCCAGGCAGCTTCAACATATCCCCACTTTATGTTCTCTTGTGATCATTTCAAATGCTCTCGCCTCACCACCCATATCCATGTTACTCCAAACCTTCCCATATAAACTGCTCTCAAACCAGATTTCCTAGAGCCTGTGGGGTTGTGGCTCAAAGCACACAATCAAACACAAAACCATGATGCTTCCTGTAGAAAAAAATTCAACCGTTATGTTTTCCAGAATATAGATTGTGTCATTGATGGTATGATCTTTCCTCCAAAGCTTTGAGTCACCAGCTGCTTGCGCCTCTATGAACTAAGATAATGCACTATATTTTATAGAACTGTGCATGCAAATGTAGTAGGTGTTAAGCAACTGTTAGATTCCCTCTTGGGCATTGTCTTAGCACACATTAAAAACACAGAAGAGCTAAAGGAAGAATCCTTTGGTGCTTTTGTTAGAGGTGCTTTCCAGGTAGGCAAGACTCTTAGAATAAAGATGTCCTAATTGTCAAGGATGGAATACTGAAGAGAACATTTTCCAGTGGATTTTCTGAAACAAGATATTCTATGTTGATCTGCTTCCTGCTCACCAAGTGAATCTGATTTCCTTTCTACTGCCATGATGTTTTGTCTTACTATGGGCCCAGAACCAATGGAAACAAGGACTGCAGACTGAAATGTCTTGAACCCATTCTGCATATGAGAAAAAAAAAGTGATATTTGTCTTTCTGAGCCTGGCTTATTTCACTTAACATGACAGTCTCCAATTCTGTCCATTTTCCTGGAAATGATGTACTTTAGTTCTTCTTTAAGGATGAATAGTATTCTAGATCTAGCTTTGTAACTCCTGGGCACATCCACAAAAGAATCAAAATCAGTATGCTATAGAGATTCCTGCACAGCCATGTTTAACATGACACTGTTTGCTCTAATTAAGTTATAGAATCAGCCTAGGTGCCCATCAATGGATTAGTAGGTGAAGCAAAATTTTCAACTATTCATAATTATTACCATATTGAGAAAATAAAAGAAAAGATCTTTCATCAGTTAAACAGATGAAACAAATGAGATGTGAGCTTTTAAGGGAAGGGCTTCAAAGCAAAATATGACAGCAAACAAATTCAACAAGGAAGTGAATAATAACTAGAATAAGAAAATTAAATAATAAGAAAAGGTAATAATATTACAGGATTAGCATATTCAAAATATATTAAGAGTACCTGAAATTAATAAGTAAATAATTTAAGGCAATTTTTCTGAGCAAGCATTGACATATGAGACTGCATTAAATTAAAAAGCTTTTGCACACCAAAGGAAACAATTACCAGAATGAAGAGACAGTCTACAGAATGAGAGAAAATATTTGCCAGCTATTCATCAGATGAAAGCCTGGTATACAAAATATGTAAAGAGCTCAAAATTTAAACACTAAAGAACAAGTATTCCAATTAATAAATGGATAAATGAATTGAAAAGATAGTTCTCAAATCAAATACAAATGGCCAATAAACATATAATGAAATAGTCAACATTTTTAACCATAAAAAATACACAGGAAAAAAAAATGACATTGAGATTCTATTTCATCCCAGTCAAGATGACAATCATCAAGAGAATAAACAACAGAAACTGATGACTGATGGAAATAGGTGTGTGGGTAATAGAATCCTTATACATTGTCAGTGGGAATGTAAATTAGTACAGCCACTATGGAAGTCAGAATGGAGGCTTCTTAAACCACTAAAAGTAGAACTACTCTATGATCCTACTATATACTACTCCTGGGTCTATTTCCAAAGGAATTTGGGTCAATGTCTAAAAGAGGCACCTGCACACCCATGTGTAGCAGCACAATTCACAATAGCCACACTAAGGAATCAGCCCCAGTGCTTGTCAACCAATGGATGGACAAATGAACTGGGGATATATATTAAAAGTGAAGTGTTATTCAGCCATAAAGAATGAAAGAATGGCATTTGTAAGAAGTGGATGACCACTAGAAATGATAATGTTAATAAAAATAAGTCAGACTCAGAAAGACAAACATTGCATGCCTTCTGTCATATAAAGAATTTGGATTTATCAAAGGTATACATGTCATAGTGTTACTTTTTTTTGAGGAGAAAGACCAACAGGTGTGGGGTGGATTGCTGATGGAGCTGACTGTGATAGAAGTATATCATCTGCATATATGAAAATTGTAAGTTAAAGCAAGAAGCAGGGGGTATTAGAATGAATGATAGAGAGGATGGAAACGACCAAAAGACAAATTATATGCATATGTGAAAATATCACAACAAAACTCTTTATACAATGAATTAATACTAATCAAACATTAAATCTTTCAAATAGAAACCATGCTAAAAGGCTTCAAGGAAGTTTAGTCGAAGTTTAAGCAAAGAGATAATATTACAGGTCAGAGAATAAGTTCTGAAAATAGCACTCTTGATTTTGACAGTGTCCATTTAAATGATACGACTCGGGGGGACTTTTCCTCACTAAACATCTGCCACCCCACACAATAATTAGTCAGCAACACATTTTCTTTTTGTTCATTAAAGATTAATGAGAGGCAGAGCTTAAGGCCTAGTTAGATGGGAAAACCCTGAAGGGGTCATTTGAACCTTTCATATCTGCTCCTTTTGGAAACTCTAACGAACAGGTTTTCAACACAATGGCAGCCGTCTGCCTTCTAACCTGCAATATGTCTTTGGTGGAAACAAGGACGTTTTTGGCATGCTGTCTCCTACCATCAACTGAAAAGCACAAGCATGAAAGGAGGCAGAACAGCTGGTGCAGTTGTGCAGTGAGCGAAGACTATTCCAGGCTGGGCTGATGGGCCTGTTCACCAAAGTGTGTGTCCTCACTTGGTGTTGAGCCTAAGTACCAAGTAGCCAGGTGCCATTGTGCAACTTGGAGGCAAGTCCTCTTTTATCTACTTGTTTCATTCTGTTAGGGGTGTGTGTGTGTGTGTGTGTGTGTGTGCGTGTGTGTGTGTGCACGCGCGCGTGCGCGCATGCCCGTGCCCATGTGGGTATACTAGCTTCTCATCCTACAGTCACACCAGGAGAGGCAGAGAGGTGATAACGAGAAAGTTTACTTAACAAAAGGGATAAAAGGCAAACTAATGGAAGTTTAAATCCTTCCAGCTAAAAATAGAGTGCTGAAAGAATGAAGACAAGAATGATAAAGAAGGCCTGAAATAATTAATACCCTTCCAGAAATTAAGGGGCCCTGGCCCTTTAAGATTAGCAAACACAAATAGATTCAGGCTGATTTAGGTCTTGTTAGTAGGAATGATTCTTGGTTTGGTCCTCTCTTCCTGCTTTTTTCCTTTTTATTTTCTGAATCTGTATTTGGCACCTTTTTGCATCTTGTTCAATGCTGTATACTCAGAGGAGCTCAAAAGCCCATTAATAGATGATGCTGACGATGCCAATAATTAGAGCTAGGAGCTGTGATTGTATTACAAGCAAAGCATTTGAATAATTGCAGAGCCAACGAGGCCTAGAGTGACATTTCTCCATCCCCATCACTGATGAGCATGACCTTGAGACAAGTCGATCCCTTTTCTTCCTCCATGTAATGCAGGGAAGGGTGGTGCGTTTTTTTTTTTTTTGTTGTTGTTGTTGTTGTTTTGTTTTGTTTTTTATACAAAGGCCAAAAGAGTGTATCAATCCTCCCTATCCATGACCCCTGTCTTTCCCAGTCTCCCCTACGAACTCTGATCTCCCCAAATCCTGCTCCTACACTTCTCCATTTCTGTTCCTGCCTTCAGGAGCCCCTTTGCTTTAGGACTCCTTAGGATTTAAGACAGCATGTGGCTCTGAGAGGAACAGTTACCAGCCTGTCTTAAAATTGCCTTCAGTGAACATGCCAATTGCTGATGGCACCTGGGCCTCATTTTCATGGCCTGCATGGAACAGAACCCAGGCCCAATTAACACAACTTCTGGTTCAGGATATTTAAAAACAGAGTTCTCAGGGAAATGCTGTCCCAAGCAATGAATGATGTGGAGGCAGAGCTTCGCGCGAATTTGTCTATGCAATCGGCAGTCCCCAATGCCACACATCTTATTTTGTGAATGATGTCTCTTCACATTCCTTGCATTCCTTTCTCAGTCCTGGGTAGGTGGAACTGTCCCTTAGCTCACGAGCAAACATGTCTATCTGCCTAGTGTTTGCCAATTTCCAATCTTATGTAGCTCTATAACATAACAGAATGTATTTTCTGCCCATTCAACCATAAACTATGAGTAGAATTTGTTCCCGATAGGTAAAACATGCAACAACTGAATGAAAGACTCAGAAGATCGGAATTTCTAATTCCATCTTTGCTGCTTTTCACAGTTGAGCCCTCATTACAAGGCATATATTGTGCTCAGTCCTTATAGCTATTATTTGTTTTGACTATCAGTACAGACATATGACATAGACATATTATAGTGAGCAAAAAGAATTTCAGGGATGTTAAATGACTTGCTAAGATCACACAGCTAGTGGTGGCAGATGTAGAGTTTGAACTCAGAACCCAGGTAGGCCTGACTTAAAAACCATGGCTTTCAACTGCTACCTTATACTACTTCCTAGTCCACATGGAAGGAGGCAAACCCTTTGGAGGTTCTCTGGGACTGTCTTAATGTGGGAAATAAAAAGAGAATAAAAGAAGGGCTTCTTGTCGTGGCATCAATTCTCAGATGCTATGAACCAGGATCCCTCATACTCTTTGTGCTGTGTTTCTAGGACCAAGCCCTCCTCTGTCAGATGGCAGTGTTTCACCCAGGGATTATGTTATGGTGGCCCACCAGCTATTACATTCCCCTGGTAAAAAGTCTTCCATGTTCTTTTACCTCCACTTTCTAGATGAGGTATAGATGTGAGATGTGAGGAAAGTGAGGCAAATAAAGGCCAAAGCAAGAGGGGTAGTTTTTAAAGCCAGGAAGTTCCACGAGCCCTCAGCACGAGAGACAGAGAAAGATACATCTCCACGGTGAGAAGAGAAAGAGTGAGCAGGCCACCGATGGGGGACCTGGGGAGATTCCTGGAGGCAAAATGTTGAAGAAAAGCTTGTTCAAGGGGCCGGGTGGGGAAGCTCCGGAATGCGGTCAGGAAGGGCAAGGTGCCACCGGGAACTCAGGATGCGCACTGGGCAGACATCCCCACTGTGCCCTTTCCGTGCACTCTTCCTCTCGCCAGCCACCTGAATGACTGGTACATTCTTCCCCTCAGGGCCAGGGGTTCCCAGAGGATAAGCATTCATTATAGGGACTCATAAAATATCCATTTCTGTTTTAAAACAGGCTCATACCTGAACTCTGATTTGAGAAATTCTGTCTAAGCCATTAGATACATTAGTGACCTTGTGCAAGACATTTTATCTTTTTAGACAGGTTCTTTGTGCTTTCTTTTCAAAGGGAGGGGGATGGGAAGATTGTTCTGTTCTGTGAGTTTGGGGCTGAGAAGAGAAGCAGGGGGAAGGCAGACAGACCTTCCTGAGCTTGCTTCTCCAGCTGGTGGCCCCAAGGTCATCAGTCTTGAGCTTGAAAATGCTGTTAGAAAACTGAATCAAGTGAAGAGCAGGCTTTGCTAATTTCTCTCTGGAACGGAATTGCCCAGGGAGAAGAATCATGCAAACATCTCTATCTCAAATCTGATTTATTTCATTGCTTTCCACATCTCAACCCCCAATTCTCTCTGAGTAAAAAGAACAACCAAGGCCTTAGTGTGTTGTAGTTTGCATTCTGGAAACAAAGGAGACACTATCTCCTCAGTGAACAATAATGCACATGATTGGAGACACACAGATGGGGCCACTTGATAAAATGCAACCCCTCAAGGTCAGCTCATATTTATTCTTGTCTCCTCTAAAATGCCATTCATCTGTTCCCCACCCATACTCAATGTACACTTAGCTATTATCTACAAAATTAAGAAGAGAGGTCACCTTTGAGTTTATTTTCCCAGCCTGAAAATGGGGGTGGCAGCAATGACAGGTGTTCTTTTCGATTCATTTTGAAGTTTTTTTCCCCTCAACTTCTCTCTCCATAGAGACCTTGTCCATTTTCACATTCTCACTTCACAGAAAGGGAAGTGATTTTTAAACCCTGGGCAAATCAATGGGGTGATAGATATGTTTACTGCTGCAGCTGTAGTCTGAGAGGTCAGCTGGGCCTTCAGCAGTATATTTCCTGCTAATTGGAATCACTTTTAATTGGATTCCCCTGTCTCCTCACCATCATGGGGAACTCCTTTCAACCAATCAGTTAGTCCCTCGATCTATTACTCTACTCACAAGATCAAGGTTTCCTCGGTCTCATTCATTCAGAAAAGATATGTTTGGGCCTACCTCCAGCACTGTAAGTACCACCACCAACAGGACCAGTGGCTCTCCATCAAGCCCTATCCTCTTCCATGACCTGGGATAATAGTCCAATCTGTTTTGCTGAGTTTTGATTTTTTTTTTTTTCTGAGACATCATATGTGTTCTTGATACCTTCTAGGCCTTCCATTTTCCTGTTTGTCCATGGATGGCAAAGTTTGTTATTTGAAGTTGACATTCTACTGCCCTCTACTCTATTGCAGTACTCATGTGTGTCTTCTCTAGGTGCCTATTGGCTACTTATTCATCTCTTCTTGAACCTTGAGCTGTTCAAATTATTCTTCTTCAGCTGTCTTTCTTGAGCCTTTATTTCGGTCCTAGGCACCATTAAAAATACATTCAATCTTCATAATGTTGTTGAGGAACCCTCAGAGGAGATTACTGAAAACTCTTTTGCCATCTTCACATGTAAATCGAAGAGATTGAATTAGATGATCTGTTAGCGTTCTGAGAATGTTGTGACTTGAAAACGCTGGAAGACTACTTAGTAAAATGCCTTCTTTTGAGAGATGAAAAATACACATAGGAAGATAAAGCAACTTGACAGCCTAGAGACTGTGCTAAAACTGGAGTTTAGGACTTTTGAGTCCAGGATCTCACTCAAACCTACTATCCTGCCTTCATTGTCTTTCTTCTTAAGTAGATCTTACCTCAATTCTCTGGGCCATCATTTATATGTCAGTTTGAAAATAAGAAAAGACCCTTGCTCCCAGGTCATTTTCTGCTTTCTACTTCAAGATGACATTCAGAATATGCACTCTACTTATGAGAACAAACTGTTTCTAAGGACACAAACACATTGATTGTTTGTGTGCTAGTAGCATCACTAATTACAAATAAGTCTTGACTATTTATTAAAGCAGGCCCCTTCCAGACATTTCCCGCATGCAAATGATCCTTTCCCACAATTAGGGTAAATTAGCAAGGTTTTACTGAACTAATGAGACAATGTTTGTGAGACTTGTCTTTATGTTTTCCAGGCTGTTTTGAGACAAGAGTCTATAATTAGGATCCTCAAACTGCCATATTTAAGTCAGGCTGCACAAGAAAGGAAGCTGTCATCACAACTTGTAGGTCCTCCAGAGAACTGCACAGGGAAATGTGGCTCGGGCTCAGGAGTCTGCTCATGCATGCCTGCATTCGTAGGACAGGTACATACATACATTATGCCTATATATGCAGATACGCCCTCCACAGTTGCATACATATACATCAAATAAAATGACATTTTTTTTCTGTTCTTAGCATTTACTCACTGACAAATGGCCAATCAGAATGCTATGTTCTAAAATGTGGTCTGTAGGAATAGTACAAATAAAGCAGAAATAATAGCAGGTATGCTGTATTGCAACCCAGTCTTTTGTTCTACACTAGCAATTATCTCCACAGCTTTCTGAGGGAGTTGTTATGGTTCCCATTTGATAATGGAAAACAATGAGGGTGAATGATCCAAAATCCATGTCCAGTGAGCTGAGTTGGCATCCAAACCCATTATCTTTCCACTCTGCCTCAAAGTCCCCTGCTTTATCCTAGCTCCAGTTTGTTTAGCTAAAACTCCATTTGGTCACCTCACTTGGAAAGTTTACAAGAGCTCCAGCCTTCCATTGATTCCTTCATCTAGGATCAGTTTGATCCTTTTTTCTAGCGTCTCTTTGATCCTTCAGATCTCTGTTTTTTGCTCTACAGGAGCTGTATAATTTATGTAAACTCAGGTTTGGAATGATTCAGAACCACTGTTTTAAGGACGATGAGTTAACTTTATGTGTCAATTTGACTTGGCTAAATGATGCCCATGTAGCTAAGCAAATGTTATTTCTTGTGTGTTTATGAGTGTTTCTAGAAGAGACAACAGGGTTGTCTACTTTACTCAGCACATGAAGATCTGCCCTCCTCCATGTGGGAAGACATCATCCAACCCATCAAAGGCTTCAGTGGAACAAAGAGGTAGAAGAAGGATGAACAGGGACATCCATCTTCTTCCTAAACTTAGGAGCACCTGGTTCTTTAGTCATTGGACTCCAGGACTAGCAGTACCTCCTGGCCCCCTGCTGTAGTTCTCAGGCCTTCAGCCTTGGATCCACAATTGGCTCCATTGGTTCTTAAATTTTTGGATCCCAACTGAATTATTTTAGTGGCTTATCCTATCCTCATTATTATTATTTCTTTTGTTGTTCGTGGGGCTTGAACTCTGGGCCTGGCCTGGGCACTGTCCCTGAGTTCTTCAGCTCAAGGCTAGCTCTCTACCACTTGAACCAGAGTGCCACTTCCAGTTTCCTGGTGGTTAATTGGAGATAAGCATCTCATGAACTTTCCTTCCAGGGCTGGCTTTGAACCATGATCCTCAGACCTCAGCCTCCTAAGTAGCTAGGATTGTTGGCATGAGCCCAGCTTATCCCATTCTTCATCTTGTAGACAACACATTGTAGAACTCCTTGACCTCCATAATCAGAATCAAAGTCCATCATAAACTCTTTCTCTTCAACATCTACCTATCTATCCTATTGGTTCTGTCTTTCTGGAGAACATTAACTAGTATAAGACACAGAACTGTGCCTGTAGGCAGGAGGGCCTTGAAGGTGGATGGGCACAGACCCATCTCTATAGGCATTCCTGATCTCTGCTAGGTCTCTGAATGTTTATAGGAAAATCCAACCAGAATACATTTAGGGAATGGAACTCCAATTTACAGAAGAGCTATTTAAAAAAGCTATTTCAAGTAACTAATCCATAATTTGAAATACAATTAAATTCTCTTCTAGATTCAAGAAATACTAAATATGGCCAATTCTTCAGAGATCTAGTTATAAGTTTTTTAAGAAGCAATTTTCTAAAGGTTTAGTATGAATAACAAGATATTTTTTTCAACAATAATTAAGGGAATTGGAGATTTTCAGAGACTGTCAGACTTTGGGGATGGTGTCAGGAAGCACAAAACATTCACTTTAGTGCCTTTCCAATGAAAAGAATTCAGTGTACTTAAAACCTGCAAGTTGTAGTTTTCTTTTACTCTCCAGATTCCATTCATCTTGAAATATTGTGATTTGTATAAACCACAGAGTGCTAGATTTCACATTCTATGACCTTTGAGGACTGAATTAACTTTGCAATTAAAAAATGTTTCCCCAAATCAGAAAAGCAGTCAACCTCTTATGTACGCTGGCTGGTCTAATTTCTGATGTTTTCCAATCTTTATACCTCAGAACTCCTTGGGAATTCCTGGGACTAAAAATGTAGACCTTAAATTTGAATTTTCATGTTCTCCTCTTGTAAAGTATTTACACAAATGAGCCCAGAGGAAGAAACAAAATAAGTAACATGTTGGATAATTGTTGTTTCTAAATTATACTATTAAGGGGTGGGTTTCTTTGCTTTGAATAGCATCGGAAAACGTAGACTGGCTGTTAGGAGAAATGTTGAGAATTACGAATTTATTGATCCCTATTCATCTATGTATTTATTCTTTACTTTAAAAACCATTTTTAATGTGTGTGCTGTATGAAAAGCCATGTGCCTTATAGGTGAGAGGGCAGACTAGAAATACAAAAAATATATAGTTGCTACTCTCAATGATCATAACTCCTAGAGAAGGTGTCTTAGGTAGCACAAGGAGTTCCCACGTGGGAGTTTTCAACAAAGCTTTCACATCCCTGAAGAATGACTTGTAATATGGTAGACTGAGATGGGAGAGGCCCGGCCTTCCATGGAGAGGAACAAACCTAAAGAAAAGTTGCAGACTTGGGAAAGTATGAAGACTGGTTAAAAATGTAATCGTAGCTACTCAGGAGGCTGAGATCTGAGGATCCTGATTCAAAGCCAGTCCAGGCAGGAAAGTTCATGAGACTCTTATCTCCAGTTAACAACCAGAAAACCAGAAACAGTGCTGTGGCACAAATGGTAGAGCTCTAGCCTTAAGCTGAAGAGCTCAGGGATAGTGCCCAGGCCCAGAGTTCAGGTTCCATGAACAATAACAACAACAAATGTGGGGCTGGGAATGTGGCCTAGTGGTAGAGTGCTTGCCTAGCATACATGAAGCCTTGGGTTTGATTCCTCAGCACCACATAAACAGAAAAAGGCAGAAGTGGTGCTGTGGCTCAAGTTGTAGAGTGCTAGTCTTGAGCAAAAAGAAGCCAGGAACAGTGCTCAGGCCCCAACTTCAAGCCCCAGGACTATCAAAAAAAAAAAAAAAAGATGCAAAAAAAATGTGGAGTGAGAGTCAGACACTTGTAATTGTAGCCACTCAGGAGGCTGAGACCTAAGAATCATAGTCTGAAGCCAGCTCAGGCAGGGAAGTCCATGAAACTCTTATCTCCAATTAACTACAAAAAAAAAAAAAGCCAGAAACAGAGCTGTCGTTCAAGTGGTAGAGTGCTAGTCACAAACAAAAGAGCTCAGGGACTGAGCTGCCTAGGCACACACACACACACACACACACACACACACACACACACACACACACACACACACACACAATGGAGTGAAACTGTTTAGCTGGGGTGGGAGCTTACATGGAGAATAAATACGACACAAATTGAGAATGTTTGACCCATTGTATAGATTTCCTGGTCTGTGAACAAACTTGGCTTTCATTGGAGAACCAAATGAGAAAGTTATAAAGTTTTTCACTGGATTTTTTTCCTTTGAACCCCTGCTAGGGCTTGAACTCAGGGTCTGGGAGCTATCACTTAGCATTTTCACTCAAGGCTAGCGCTATTACTGGAGCTACAGCTCCATATCCAGCTTTCTGGTGGTCAATTAGAGATAAGAGTCTCATGATTTTTCTGTGATCCTTAGATCTCAGTCTCTAAAATAAGGGAAGAAGTAACACTGTTCTAAAAGAAATGTGCTTATTACCTGACTCATGTAACTGTAACCCCTCTGTATATCACCTTTACAATAACAATTAAAAAATAATAAATAAAAAGACGGAGTCAAAGCCCAACAAAATAAGTACCAAGAAATGGGCACTTTGCAAGAGGGGTGGGGGAAACCAAGAAGAGAGAATGAAGAATACATGGGGAGAATGAACAATGAAAGGGGAAGCAGGGAGAATGCAGGTGAGAATTTATTGTATATACCACAGAATTGAGATCTATAGGGGAAAGGGTGAGTTGAAGATATTGAAATGGTGACACAGATGAAGATGCATTGTATACATGAACTGATTTGTTAAATGGCAAAGCATTCAATACATAACCTAAAATTAAGATAAGTAAGGGGAAGGATGGGTTGAGAAGGGTAGGTGAGAATGTTGAAAGGAGTGACATTGATCAAGATGCATTATATTTATAAACTGCTTTGGGGAATGGTGACACCGCTGTACAACTATATAAAGATAATACATTTTTTGAAAGAAATGAATTTGAAACTTTTACGATATATGAAAGAGAAGAACAAAATAATGAATCTGAAAAAAAAGAAAAGGATTACAGTTTTGAACTTCCAGTGACCAGCACAGAACAAATGTTTTGACATCAGCAGTGACAAAGCCTTTTAGGTATGAGCTAATGAAATAGTGACATCTACATGGGGAAGGCCTGTCAGAGGTCAAACTCAAGACACTGAAGGTTTGAACCATGGTGCTGGGAAGTCACTAGGAAGGTGGCATCATTCAAACATACCTGACATTGAATTTCTAGTGAGCAATCATTAAGTTCTGTAATCTAGGAACCCAAGGCAGGCAAGAGACAGAAGTGAAAATATCTTCCATTGCCAAACTTTGACCGGTATTGGAAGGTTTTAGATGCTGCTTATACTTGGTCAGAAAAATATCTGAGCTCTCAGAGGCATCAATTTCACCCCAGTGAAGCTGTTCTCAGGTTCATTACCATCTTTATTTGGCGGTTATTCTCATTTGAGGAAACCATTCCAGCCAAGGACTGATTTGTATTTTCTTTCCTTCTAGCCTCCCTCACCTGGGCCTTGTGAAACCTGGGCCTTTTAACAGAGCTGGCTCAAAGGAGGGGAAATACTTTTCTGCTTAGCATTCTGCAAAAGGCACTGGCAAATCTCCGAAGTCAATCATCATGAATGAAGCCATTTAAGAGTGAGGCCTGTGACTCCTCTGTGCGGTTGAATAACCAGGCAGAGTGAATCACTGGCAGAGGAGACTGCAGGCAACTCTCTTTCTGCTTTGCCACCCTTTATGACCTGCCTTACAGTCCCAGTGCCCTTCACAGGAATGTCTTGCTTTGCAAAAACATAAAAAACAATACAAAACAAAACCCCCCAAAACAAAAACATAATAACCATAGAGAGGAGAATTTCTAGCCCTGTAGCTGGTTACTTAAAAAGCCTGGAGAACTGAGGAATGGAATGCTGGGAGTATTATATCTGGACAATCCACATTTTCTGTGCTGCATGGACATGCCCAGAACTGTAGCAGATGCCACAGAATCAGCTATGGAGGCCACACCCCTCCTCTGTCACAGAACTTGGCAGGAAAAGCAATAGCTCAAGGGATGATGGTGGCCCATGACCCCTTTTGCTTCTACACTATTAGTGTCTGCTCAGCTCACAGGAGCTGTGACAGAAGAGTAACTGTGGATTCCATCTGTCCTGACTCCAAAGGGCAAACTGGCTTCAGTCCACTGGACAATGGATATTCTCATCTAGTATTGGAAGCTGTAACCCCTCACCCTGGAGGTCAGCAGAATTATGCTGCTCTTCCAGATTGAGTATAGGCAGGAAGCCATGGTGTGTGAGCCTCTAACTCCAAATGCCTATGCTTGGATGTACAAAGCCCACTAAAGTGGCAAGAGTAGAAAAGAGTGCCTTGCCTACTAATTGCAGTTCTACCATTAAGTTAACAAAATAATGGATATTCATCGGTTTTATATTTGTTGAGTATCTATCAGGTGTCATGAAGTATGCTACTAACTGTGAACATTATGAGCAATAAGACCCCCCAGGGGACAGAAAAGTCATCTGATCTCCTTGGCACTGTTTTTTTTTTTTTTTTTTGGCCAGTCCTGGGCCTTGGACTCAGGGCCTGCGCACTGTCCCTGGCTTCTTTTTGCTCAAGGCTAGCACTCCGCCACTTGAGCCACAGCGCCGCTTCTGGCCGTTTTCTGTATATGTGGTGCTGGGGAATCGAACCTAGGGCCTCGTGTATCCGAGGCAGGCACTCTTGCCACTAGGCTATATCCCCAGCCCCTGCACTGTTTCTTTTTAATATAGGCATGGACATTATTTCTAAGGCGCCTTCCTACTCTTCACAGTCCATGATTGTGGCTGGCCTCTGGCCTTGGCAGGGAAGAGCAGCAGATTAGAGATGTGACTCCTAGTTCAATGTCACATGATCAGTCTGATTGCCCCCATTATCTCAAAGAAACCAGAGCATTCAAGTCTAGGTGGAAGCATTCAAGTATCAGGTTCTGGTAAGGCATCTTGAGTGCTATCTGTTCCCAGACTACAGTAATAATAGGGGTAGAGGGGAGCCTTTAATGTGGGCCAGTCCTCAAATCTTGATAAATAAGAGGCAGGAAAGGGGAGGGGGGTTAGGGTGAGAGAGTATTACAGTTCGAGTCCAGCACAGGAAAATTCAATGTGACTCTGTCTCAACCAACAAGCCAGACAGGGCAATGACATATGCTTGTCCCTCAGCTACATGGGAAGAATTAAGAAGGGTAGAGGTTTAAGATAGCCTCAGATAAAACCTCAAGAACCTATCTGAAAAAAAGCTAAAGCAAAGGACTGGGAGCATGGTTCAAGTGGTGGAACATTTACCCCTAGCATCAAGCCCCGAGTTCAAATCCAGTAATACAAAAAAGAGAACTTACATTTATATTTCACTCTAGTGCTCCCTTCTGTGAATCCTAAGTTCTACAGGATATCTTTTTTTATTTGTTTATTAATTGAACACAAATTTTTTGACAAGGTGTTGTGCAAAAAGGGTACAGTTACATAGTAGGGCAGTGTGTACATTTCTTGTGATATCTTACGTCCTGTTTTTCTATCTCTTCTCTAGGTCAGGTAGACATATATACAATATACAATGTATCAAGAACATATACAGTAGCCACGTGGCCACGCCCAAGAAAGTTCGCCTAGGGCTTTAAATGTAATGTCGATATTAGACCATATGTCGACAGTAGTCTTATATGAACTTACATACCTAGTTTTTGAGCTATTGTTTTCCCCTGAGAGGTCAATTTTTGACCTTTATATGTTGAGTAATTGTTTGGTTTTAGTTACATACTATTGGGTCGCTGCCCCAATCCTGTGGGGAATACTATTTGACAAGCAGTTTTTGGTTTCACAGACTTGGTCTCTACTGTCTCTCCGTCTCCCTTTGTTAACAGTCATATATCAGGGAGATCATGCCCCTTTGTTTTCTGTGTTCTAGGCTTGTCTCGCTCAACATTATTTGTTCGAGTTCTGACCATTTCCCTGCGAATAACAATATTTCACCATTCCTAATCGCTATGTAGTATTCCATTGTGTATAAGTTCCATATTTTTTGGATCCATTCATCTGTGGAGGGGCATCTGGGTTGTTTCCATATTTTGGCTATTGTGAATTGTGCCGCGATAAACATGGAAGTACAAATGTCTTTTTGATATCTTGGGGTTTGCTGTTTAGGATAGATGCCTAGGAGTGGTATGGCTGGGTCATAGGGTAGGTCTATATTGAGCTTTTTGAGAAACCTCCATACTGTTCTCCAAAGTGGTTGTACTAATTTGCACTCCCACCAACAATGGAGAAGGGTTCCTCTTTCCCCGCACCCCCTCCAGCATTTGTTGTTGCCTGAGTTCAGAGTATAGGCCATTCTAACTGGGGTGGGGTGGTATCTCAGGGTTGTTTTCATTTGCATTTCCTTTACTAGCAGGGATGTTGAGCATTTCCTCATGTGTTTCTTTGCCATTTTTATATCTTCTCTTGTGAAGTCTCTCTTTAGCTCCTTTGCCCATTTCCTAATAGGTTTATTGGGCTTGGAGGGGCTTAGTTTGTTGAGTTCTCTGTAGATGACAGTTATCAGGCCTTTGTCTGTTGCTGTGCTGGTAAATATCCTTTCCCATATCGTTGGCTGTCTTTCTATTTTGGTGGCTATGTCCTTAGCTGTGCAGAAACTTTTTAATTTGTAGTAGTCCCATTTGTCGAGTCTTTCCCCTATTTGTTGTGCCCCTGGGACTCTATTCAGGAAGTTCCTTCCTGTGCCTATAAGTTCTAGCGTCTTTCCTACTCTGTCCTTCAGTAGTTTCAAGGATTGAGGTCTGATATTGAGGTCCTTGATCCATTTTGAGTTGATCTTGGTGCATGGTGATAGGCTTGGGTCTACTTTGAGTTTTCTGCATATGGCTGCCCAGTTCTCCCAGCACCAGTAGTCAAAGAGGCTATGTTTATTCCATTGTATGTCTTTAGCTCCTTTGTCGAATATCAGTTGGCTGTTAAGAGTGCGGTTTTATTTCTGGGTCTTCAATTCTAATCCATTGGTCTTCTGATCTGTTTTTATACCAATACCATGCTGTTTTTGTTATGATGGCCTTATAGTAGAGCTTGAAGTCTGGTATTGTGATACCTCCTGCACTGCTTTATTTTGCCTAGATTTGCTTTGGCTATTCTAGGTTTTTTGCTGTTGCATATGAATTTATGGATTGGTTTCTCTATTTCAGTGAAGAATGTGACTGGGATTTTGATAGGTATTGCATTGAATTTGTATAACAATTTGGGCAATATGGCCATTTTCACTATATTGATTCTGCCTACCCATGAGCATGGGAGGTCTTTCCATCTCCTTGTGTCTTCTTTGATTTCCCTTATTAGATTTTTATAATTTTCATTAAATAGGTCTGTCACGTCCTTGGTTAGGTTGATCCCTAGGTACTTTATTCTTTTTTTGGCTACTGTAAATGGAATTGTTTCCATAATTTCCTTTTCTGTTTGTATATTGCTGGTGTACAGAAAAGCTGCTGACTTTTGTGGATTGATTTTGTATCCTGCTACTTTGCCAAATTGGTTTATTAGGTGTAGAAGTTTGGGTACTGAGTTTTTTGGGTCCTTCAGATATAAGATCATGTCATCTGCGAATAGGGATAGCTTGATTTCTTCCTTGCCGATGTGGATCCCTTTGATGTCCTCCTCTTGTCTTATTGTCTACAGAATATCTTGAGGGAGACCCTTTGTTTCCTAGAAATTCTAGTAAAACAATTCACTTTATAGTCTCTCTTTTTTAATCCTCCAAGAATGTTTAGGACTAGTGTTCAGATGGACTCTTTTTGAGTTTTCCAAGGTGACTTCTGCATGCTGAGGTTCCTGAGGCATTAGTCTTGAGAAGATTCCCCCAAGAATTAGAGCCTGAAAACCAAAACCAGGCTAGTCTTTCAGAAACCTGTTGGAAAGGGAGGTATGGCTTGGTCCTTCTAAGCTAGAATCATACAAATCAAAGGCTAAAAAGAATGTTAAGGATAACCTAGTCCTTTTCAGAAGAACTTAAATACACTCATTAAAATAGGGTGACCTCCAGGAGGGGTACTAGAAGTACCAGGGTCTCAGTACTTTCTCAATAACAGAAAACACAGCTTCCTTTGACAGAGGGACAATCACAGCTGCCAAATTAGTGTGATCTCTTCACTTAGAGAAAAACTCATCCCAATCCTTTGGGGACTCCCTCATCCCCGATTTCTTACCCTAGACACAGAGGAACCTTCTGGCATTAGTAAATTAGGAGCTTAGTGGAACAGGATAAATCACTGTCTCTTTTTGACTTCTTCAGTACTTAATTTCTGGGAAAGGTTGATGGAAGCGAAACCCAGTCAAGAAGTTTATATTTTATTGTTTCTCTTTTCCTTTTGGGGGGGGGGGGTTTGTTAGCTAACTCTGAACACCAAGCTTATAATATGGAAATAAGAGATGCGAATGGTATCTCCTGCCAGCTGCTGTTTCTTCATGTCAATGCCCATCTAAGGGCAAAGCATTTGGCATGGCCTAGGGTTATGGCTTCTCAAGGGGCCTAAATCTTACTTGCCCTACAGATATTGAAAATCTTTCATGTTAAAAATCTTTTCAGGAAGGGCTTTGGAAGTGCGGGTGGGTTTATGACAACTCTCAACCTCAATAAGATCAGCACCTGGTACTGTTGGGTTTTTTTTTTTTTTCCTGCATCAAATCTTTGTTTAGCAAGAGGAATTTTACCTCTAAGTGTCACCAGCATGGCCACAGAAAAAGAGAAATACAGAGTATTTCATGTCAGAAGAAGAAGAGGAATTTTAATGTTTCCATCTGAGCAGAGGGAAAAGAAACTGGCCGTCAATTATGGAACCCCATTTACATACCCCAGGTATTAAAGAACTAGAAATTTTCATACTTCATATTTTTTAATGTGCTGTTTCGTTTAATTCACAAGAGGGAAAAGGAGGGGAAGGGGAAGGAGGAGGAAAGTGAGACTTGCTGGAAATAAATTGTGTCTTGGTGAGAGCCCTGTGACTAGTAATCGATAAGACTGAGATTATTTTATTTTAAAACTAGGATGGTTTTAAGTCTTTGATCTTTCCACCACAAGCTACATGGCAGAATCCACAAAGTGGGTCCTTTGGTTCCTGATCATATGACAGCAATCAAGTCACTGAGGGAGATAGAAAAATGGTCACATTATGCCATACTTCAATTTGTCCTCTCACGGACCAAGCAGTCTGGGTTCCAGTCTCTAATCAAGGAAGCATCTTGTTCTTGGTAATAGTCTGTGCCTTTAGAAGCATCTCTTTAATTTTCTCTGCTTCTTCATGATCAAGCTCGTGTTTATTGGGCAAATAATCTGAGCAATAAAACTGCCATAAAAGGCAACAGACTAAGCTAATAGACACTGTACTACACTGTAAAGGGGAAAAGCACAGATAAGAATAAAGACAACACACCTCTCCTACTCATGGGAGGAAAAATTAAGAAGGGATGAAAGAATCCTCAGGAAACTGGACAATGGGAGACCTCTGCACTAGGGTGGTGGTGGGGGTTGGATGGATTCACCTGCTATACATGTGGGAATATACACATGCTCATGTTTCTACACCAGGAATGACAATGAACATAGGGAGTACAAAGAGGAGGAGGATATATTCTCCTTGTAAAATATTAAAACATTACAGATCAGCCAAGTACTCTCTTTGACCAGCAGACTCACCCTTCCCAATTTCATCCCTAGAGATAACTATATTAAGTTCAGAATATATATTTTCAGGTCTTTTTACATGTAGCACATACACACAAATATGTATTCCTAGAAATTCTCACAAAGAGAATAAATTCCAATGGTACTTAGGTAATGAAAATTTAATTTTAAACAAGAAAGAGAATGAGAGAAAGATAAAACGAACTTGAAAAATAAAGTTCACTTGTTGGAAAGAGACTAATTCAATATATTAGCCAGAGATCGACTCCAGTACAATCACATTATTTATGGCATATCTGACATGAGTTTATTAACAACACAACATTAAAGATGACTACCCTAACATTTTTTTCAAAAATAAAGTAGCATAAAGGGATGCTACAGTGATTTAGCATTAAAATAAACTCAAAAGGAAGCTTTTTGTTAAGTTCCAGAGAGCTTAGTATTATACTTCCTGAGCATTATAGCTGCATAATACCCACTGATTTAACTTAATGAATTTAGGATTAAGGTTGTTCTTGAATATTATGATTAGCATGAAGGCAAAAGAACTAATTAGCACCATGAGGCAGGTTGCCATGAAGTTCTATCAATCACCCTAAAAGCAATAAGTGAAAGAGGTGAGGACAGATGTGTGCTTAAGAGCTTCTTATGCCTAAGAGTTCAATTATTTGTTCACTTACTTAAAATGTTTTCACTCCATCAGGTAGTACTTGTATCCCAAGCACTATGCTAGGTGCTAGAGACACAGCAACAGGATGGAGGCATTGGAAGAGCATGGATGTGGTTTGGGTTCTTGGCTCCAGTATCTGCTAACAGTAATATCTGAGCTGTCAGTCAACCCCTTAGGTCTAATTTTCCTCAACTGTGGAGTGTTGATAATAACCAATGTGTTGTTCAAGGGGATTAGAAATAAAAATTCATAGAACACCTAGTATAACTCCTGGCTCCGAGTAAATACTGCCATAGATTTTTATCTGGTTGCAACCCTTATTCTTTTTTTTTTGTATTTTTATTTTTATTATTTTTTTTCTCAAATTTTTATTATCAAACTGACGTACAGAGAGGTTACAGTATCATACGTTGGGCATTGGATACATTTCTTGTACTGTTTGTGCAACCCTTATTCTAAGGGAGCTCATCATATGGTACTGGAGAAAGACCAAAGAGCATTGCCAAGGGTTCCATGTTTGGAATGGTTGCATGAGAGGCTCTCAAGACCTGCTCTCCTACTAGTGAACATTGTTCTTAAAAACACAATCACGTAATGTCTTGGAAAATCTGCCCTAAAGAAATATATAAATGGAAGCCAGGAACTCGTGGTTCACCCCTGTTTTCCTAGAAACTCATGAGGCTGATATCTGAAGATAACAGCTCAAAGTCAGCTTGGGAAAAAACATCCAGGAGAATCTTTTTTCTATGTTTTCCTCCTCTCCCTCCTCCCCCTCCTCCCCCTCCCCCTCCTCCCCCTCCCCCTCCTCCCCCTCCTCTGCCTCCCCCTCCTCTTCCTCCCCCTCCTCCCCCTCCTCCTCCTCCTCCTCCCCCCCCCTCCTCCTCCTCCTCCTCCTCCTCCTCCTCCTCCTCCTCCTCCTCCTCCTCCTCCTCCTCCTCCTCCTCCTCCTCCTCCTCATTTTTGATGGTCATGGGGCTTGAACTTGGGGCCTGGGCACTGTCCCTGAGCTTTTTAGCTCAAAGCTTATGCTGTACCACTTTGAGCCACATTGCCACTTCTGGTTTTCTTATGGTTAGAGATAAGAATCTCACAGATTCTCCTGCCCAGGCTGATTTTGAACTGTGATCCTCAGATCTCAGCCTCCTGAATAGCTAGGACTATAGGTATGAACTACTGGCTCCAGATTTTCCATGAGACTCTTATTTTCAATCCAAAAGCCAGAAGTAGAGTGGTAGCTGTAGTGGTAGAGCATAAGCCTTGGCCAAAAATGTCAAGCGAAATCTCAAGGCTTTATGTTTAAGCCTCAGTACTGGAACATGTGTGTATGTATACCGACATGCACGTGCACACACACACACACACACACACACACACAGAGAAATATGCAAATGGAAAAGTACTTATTGAACAACCATTAAAACTAAGTAATATCAGCAAGAATCTGTGGAATCTGAACTATGACTGGCTACCTCCTTTCTCTTTCCCAGCTTAGTGTTTTGGAAGTTCAGGAAAGAAAAAGGCCTATTTCTCTAGGTTCTTATCAAAGTTCTGTTATCTCCATAGGAGAGACAGGCTAGAAGATTTACCAATTTCCTCAGCTATATATAGCAGAAGCTACATTTCAGGTAAATGTGGTTGTGGAGCCAGAGTCCCCTTCCTTCACTTAGCTGTCACTCACAAAGTGGAGGTCCTTTATTAGGTGTGGAACACAACACATACTGGGGTCCTGATTGCCTTCACTATAGCTCATTTGTAGGATGAGGTTTATAAGCTGAGAGAGAAAGCTGATAATAAAAGAGAATTTACTATCTCTGCCTTGTACCTGGCCCATACCACAAGGTGTCGCACCAGCTGAAGTTTGGCATAGTCAATTCATATGATATGATTCAGTGATTTTGCAGGCACACATGCGTGAGCATGCACACACACACACACACACAGATTCCAAGTTCTCACTAAGAGAACTGAACTCATTTGAAACATAGTGTGTTTCACGTTGTTTTCATATGGAAATCCAAGCTTAAAGACTCAAACCTAATCTCAACAGTGATTTTGGTCACAGTACAAATTTGTCATAGCTAGAATATGGAACCAACCCAGATGCCCCTCTGTAGACAAATGGATCAGGAAATTGTGGTACACATACACAATGGAATTTTATGCCTTTATTAGAAAGAATGACATTGCCCCATTTGTAAGGAAATGGAAGAACTTGGAAAAAATTATACTAAGTGAAGTGAGCCAGACCCAAAGAAACATGGACTCTATGGTTTCCCTCATAGGGAATAATTAGCACAGGTTTAGGCTAGTCACAGCAGAGGATCACAAGAGCCCAATAGCTATGCCTTTGTGAACACATAAGATGATGCTAAGTGATATGAACTCCATGTTATGGAAAAGACTGTTATATCACTGTTGTAATTACTTTCAACATGCCATGTGAAACCGTAGCTTCTTTTTTTGATGTTCCTCTTGTATCCCCTTCCTGTGGATGTACCTGTGCTATCACTATATCTCATCTGAGTACCCTGGATACTGTATATACTGGTATTAGAACTAGGGAAGTGAAAGGGAATATCAAAATCGAGAGACAAAGGATTAAAAAGACAAACAACTCCAAAAGCAATCCTTACAAAACCATTTGGTGTAAACCAACTGAACAACTCATGAGGGGAGAGGGGCAGGAGGAGAGGGGAGGGGGGAATGAGGGAGGAGGTAACAAAAAGTACAAGAAATGTACCCATGGCCTAACATATGAAACTGTAACCTCTCTGTACACCACTTTGACAATAAATAAGTAATTATTATTTTTAAAAAGCTAAAAAATAAAATAAAAAGCAGTTGCATAAGCAAATATGTATATAATTATATGGTTGGGCCAATAATCCTTAGAACCGTAAGATACTGAGTATAACAGCACAAAAACTGAAGTGTAGCAAAGCTATGCTGGAGTAAGAAAACCTCACAAAACAGTAATTTTAATCCACAGGAGCAAATTAAGAGAAATGGTAAGTGAGAAAGTTAATAATTAACACTATAAATATATATTTTTTCTCTTCTCCTGACTTATTTAAAGGTCATAAAATCATATAAAGTAATAATTATAACAATGTATTTATTGTACAGTTTGTACTATATATGGTTGCAATATGTATAACAATAATAACATTAAAAAGTGATTGGGAATATAGCTGTATGGGAGCAATAATGTTTATGTCACCAGGATTAAGTTACTATAAATCTAAAGTAGAGTCTGATAAATTAAGATGCGTGTAATAATCCCTAGAGCAACTACAAGGAAAATAATTCAAAAGACTATAAAAATCATTAATAAACTAAAATATACTTTAGAAAAATAATGACAATAAAGAAAAGAAGATAGTATCAGATAAAAAGAACAAGAAAAAGCTATCAGGCACACAGGAAATAAAAAGATAAAATGGCTGATGTAAATCAATGTATTTCAAGAATAAAATTAAATGCAAATAGACTACACAGGAAAACATAAGAGATCCTTGGAGTGTGGCTGTATACTAGGGGACAGGGGACCAAGTTCCACCTCTATGCCCTTTACAGATTCAAATTCAAGTTCTTCTCAAGGGCACACAGCACCAAGACACTCTACTACTATTAATCTACCTCAGGGATTAAGGTATGCATTCCTAGAAATTATCACTCCCACAAAAGACAGATTGGGAGACACGAAACACAAGTGTTAGATGTCAGAAAGGGCAACAGTAAGCTAGCTGGAAGTAAAGGAAATTGATTTAGGTGATTTGATTAAATGATTTCTGATATAGAACACAAAGGGATCTCACACACTGGAAAATCAAACCAAATGTTAAATCAGAGGAGTTTATGGGCTCTCAGGTTGTCTTCCCTAAGGATCATTAATGTGCATGGAAAGCTACATCTGCAAGACAGAAGGTAACAGTGTGGGAGGTGGAATGTTCTGAACGTTTGGAATAAGTAGGAGATAAAAGACTCAATACTCTGGGCCCTTGTAGCTGACTAACTGAATTTCAGCCAAAACTAAACCGCAATTACAGTTCACTGAGTTGATTTATTATTTTTTTTTAAAAATCTACTAAGACTAGACGCATAAGGAGTGACAAATCAATTTGATTAAGCCTTTCTGTTTTGCTCAGGATACTGTGCAAGCTGCCTGTTTGCCCCTTGATTAGGTGTTGATCAGGGTCTGTGGCACTGATGAATGCAAGCAGGAACAGCCACAGGGACTGTGACCCTGCCCAGGGAGGACTATGACTGTGCTCAGGGAGCCTGTGACCCTGACCAGGGAGGACTGTGACCCTGACCAGGGTGGACTGTGACTGTGCCCAGGGAGGACTGTACTTTTGGTGACAGCTGACAGCAGATTTGGGCCTCTGAAAGTTCTTATACCCATTCTTGTGACAGATTCTAGGTCAATCTGAGAATTGTTCCACTAAACAGATAGAATTGAGGGCCTATTAGGAACTGGACATTTTGGGAAACCAATTATGAATCACATATATATCTGTTTTTAGGCACTCCCTGTCAATAGGGGGGAGAGGTTTCTATTCCATTCCATTCCTAGCATGTTGGCTGACCTCTAAGTCTGAGACTTGAAGGAACAGACTTCTGCACAAAATGAACTTTGAGAAGACCCTTTTAGTCCCTTGCCTAGATTAGAGGCAAGACTCTCTCTAATGTTTATTTCCCAGAGTTGTCAGAGGACAAAACCTCAGGTTTGTATGATAACTAGGTTATTTATGTGATGATTAAATGTGTTCAGTTTCCATGTTGTCACTAATTTTTATGCTACACAGTTACCTCTGGTACATACTGGCCATGTTCCTGTGGTTCTGTTTATTCCCCTTGAGATAAGAGAATTGGAATCTAGGCAATGGGTCACCCAATGGTAAATTAGATGTGGCCATCATTTACTGAACTATCTGTTGCATTGTACACCAAATGATTTGCAAATGATTCATGCAGACATGCTCTGTAGCTTCTGTCTTCATTTCTAAGTGAGGTAGAGGACAAAGAGTACTAGATATTAAGTTCAGAAACCTGCTTGAGCCCCAGCTCTGCAGCTTATTACTTATGAGTCATTTATAATTTCCCTGGTTGGAGTTTGCTTATTTGTGTTGTGAGGAAATAAGTGGCAAGATCTTTCCTTTCTGTGCCATCTATATTTTTCAGATAATCAACAGCAACAACAAAAAGTCCTGTGAGTAGAATCTTTACAGAAAATTGTCTAGTTGTTTTCACAGTGGCCGGGCAGTGTTCAATGACTCTCAGAGGCTGGTGTGACCATACTGGAGGCTTAGAAGTGACTTCAGGATACTCATTATGATCACTTCCATTGGCTAAGTAATCTTTCTCAGACCCCTGTGGTCTGCAGCACTGTTTCTCAAACTTTAACCTGCATATGTAGGACAGGAAGAGTTTATTAAAATGCAGTAGATATGGGATTGGGCTGGGCATTCTGCATTTCTAACAAGCTCCTAATTAATAGTGATGCCAACCACACTTTGAATAGCAAGAATTCCCAGTGGTTTTCTTGACGAAGTGTGAGACCTGTATTACAAAGCTTGCAAATCTTCCAGAAAATGCAAAATTTCAAGTAGTTTGCATTTACCCAAGTGCTTGCTCAAAACAGATTCCTAGAAGTGCTAAATGATGAATATTACTCTTCTTCTGAGAGTTAGAAGAATATGTACCTCTTTACCTTTTGACCAACAAGGGCAATGTAGCCCAAATAGGCTTTGTTGTTGATAATATCACACGACAGCCTACTTCTTGATCTGTCTAACACACACACACACACACACACACACACACTCACACATATATGCATATTTATTTTGTATCTTTTTTTTTCTTTTTGGCTAGTTCTGGGGCTTAAACTCAGGGCCTGAGCACTGTCCCTAGTTTCTTTTTGCTCAAGGGTAGCATTCTACTTAAGCTGTAGCACCACTTTTGACTTTTTATGTGTATGTGGTACTGAGGAATCGAACCCAGGGCTTCATGCAAGCTAGATAAGCACTCTATCACTAGGCCATATTCCCAGCCCTATTTTGTATCTTATATATAAAAATAAGTAATATATAATATGTATGTAGGCATAATATATATAAGTATTTTATACACATACACACATGGTGGGGTTTGAACTCAGAGCCTCATGCCTGCTAGGCTGGTACTCAACTACTTGAGCTATGCTTCTGTTAAAGCTGGTTTTGCCCATCATCCTCTGGGTCTTAGCTTCCTGAATAGCTGAGTTTGCAGACATGGGCCACTGGAACCTGGCTCTCTTGTTTTGAGATAGATTCTTATTGTGTAGCCCAAGCTGACCTGAAATTTGTTCTGAATCACAGGCTTGCCTTGAACTCAAAATCTTTCAGCTCCAGTCTCTTAAACGCTGGGATAACATATCCTTGAGCTAGTTTTGATGACATATCTACAACAAGATATCCTAAAATTTAGTGCTTCTTTGATCCCAACTTCCCAGTAGCCAAAACCAGTTCAATGTGCATTCACAGAGTAGTTTGGAAATAAGGTGGTCCTGGGGATCCCAGCTTTTATTCAGAGTTACATAAAGGATGCTGTCCACATCAAACTATCACTTGCCTATACAAGAATCCTTAATGTATTGCCTTTTGTCAGAAAGGGAATACATAGAGTTTTTAATAAAATATTTTCAAAATCTCTTAATCTCAGTCTTATGCATTTATATGACACACTCCAAAGAGGTACATGGTCCTTTCAAAAGAGTCAAAAGGGGATAGAGGAGCATAATGGTCTAAGGCAAATAGGATTCCAGCTAGGGTAGGTTAGTGAGGATAGCTCGTTCTTTTCCTGAAAAATGAAAAAAATATATAGCATTAGTCTTAAGATCTATACTTACCCTTGTTTGTCTTCTAAGAATATAAAAATCATATTGATGGCTCTCTGATTAATGATTTGCATGGCTAACTTGGAAATATGTTCATCACTTTAAGCTCTGGCTTACCATGATGGGTTTCTTCCTGAGTATAGTGTGTATTACTGTGAGCAATGCTAGTGGCATCATAAATATTCCAGCTGCCAATGTTAGGGACTTGTTTCTTTGACCTGGCTCTAAATGACTTAATAAGTAATAATAATAGTTTGATCTGGAGAGATTGGGTAGTGGTGACAAACCAAAAGATTAAAATTCATAAGATGGGTATTTATCAAAATAACACTTCACCCACAAAGGAAGCACATCGGTCAGCCCCCAACTTACATAATAACCACTTACAATGGAGACCTGCCTTCCACGTCTAATGGCCATTTCCAGGACCATGGTTAACTGATGAGGCAATTGTGCCTTTTCCCATTAGGTCAGTGGGGAAGCCATTTGCAAAGGAACAGTCAATTTGGGATCACAGGTCATTAGAACGGAAAAGAATAATAGAAATCTCTCCCATAGCTGTTATTTCATAGATAAGAAAACGGAGAGCTAAAGAATTGAACTGATTTTCCCACAGTGACACCATTAAATATCCAGAGCTCAGGTTGTCCAGCCCTTGCAGTTCAAGAAATCACCTGACTTTTACCAGGCAAAGTCCTGTTACGAGCTCCTAATTCACTGGTCATTACTACTATTACAAATAGATTTTTTGTATCTTTGACCCATGACAAAGTGTAAATGAATCAATCAATTAAAGGGCACAAATAAAGTCTATACCACTTGTTATTCATCCATAACACAAAAGCACGTCAGACCTACCATGTGCTGAGTATTCAGATGACTAAATTCTGGAGGAATCATTGAAAGCTTCTAACTGGGACTTCAAACCTGATTCTTCAACATATCCTAGAAGTCTTCAGCATGATCAAGGCCCACCTTTCTGAGCTGAATTCAATAGTACTGTCTTTAGGCATCTACCAGAGGTGGTCTTGGAGATACCATCAACACAGAAGGGAGCTGTGAACAGTGTAACTTCAAAAAAAGATTTTGAACATTCAAGTTCAGTGCCAGGTACTTTCGTATCCATATTCTCACCTAGTTCTGGCAGCAACACAGGGCGGTATCATCCCCTTCTCTTCAATTTTTTAAAAACGTAATTCAGGGGCTGGGAATATGGCCTAGTGGAAAAAGTGCTTGCCTCATATACATGAAGCCCTGGGTTTGATTCCCCAACACCACATCTATAGAAAATGACCAGAAGTGGTACTGTGCCTCAAGTGGCAGAGTGCTAGCCTTGAGCAAAAAGAAGCCAGGGACAGTGCTCAGGCCCTGAGTCCAAGGCCCAGGACTGGCCAAACAAACAAACAACAACAAAAAAAACCCCAACATAATTCAGAAGCATTCTATGTAGTCCATCTAAGGTTACAGAGATGGAGCTAAGATTTGCAAGCAGGTCAGGTTGACTCCAATGTCACGCTCCTCTCTCCATGCCAAGACGACTGAGGAGCTGTGTTAAGAGCTGTCAGTTATACAAACCTGGGCCACTTTGACCTTTGAAGTAACAATAGTGGGTTTCATTTTCCCACTAAGGTTCTTCCTTCTCGCTTGTTAAACATATAGTGTTTCTACATTCATCTTAGGTGTTTTTTTTATTTTTATGTATAAGATATGGCCTTAATAATACCATGGTTCTGCTCTGAGTATAACTTTAGACCAAAAATTGATGGGAAGAAGCAAAGGCATCTGGAGGAGAGCTCTATAATTTCTCCAAGTAATGCAAGCCTGAATTCCTTAGGAAAATAATAGTCACTTAACATCCTCTTAGATCGCTATGGTTTGCATGACATTTGTCTCCCATGGGTTCATGTGTTGAAACCTGGCCCTCAGTGTAGCAATGTGAAAAGTGGTGGGATCTATAAGAGATGAGACCAACTAGGAGGTCCCATTTGGGAGGGATTAAAGAAGTTCTCATAGGATCTTTGAGTTAGTTCTTACAAGAATAAGTTTCTTCAAAGAGTGGAGCTTGATCCTAAGTTGTCCTTTGGCTTCATGTCTGGCCATGTGATCTCTTGTTCCCATGTGCTCTTCTACCACAATGCCATCCATAATTAGAACAGAAGCTGAACCAAAGGGATTCACAATGTTGGATTTTCAGCTTCCAGAAGTGTGGGTTAAGTAAACCTCTTTTTAAAATAAAGTTTCCCAGATTCAAGTATTTCATTGTAGTAACAAAAATGAAGTACAACATTGGTAAGTCTACTTAATCAATTTTGCTGCCTCTTTCTGTCTGAGTCAGGCAGAATGGACTCATAAGACAGGAACTTTCTTTTTTTCCTTATCACTTCCCAGTTCTCTCTGCCTGTTGCCCAGGGGACTGGTTTTATAATGTCATCATTTTTCAGTTGATATCTCAGCATCAAATTATTATCTCCAAACTCTTCTCCTCCATCATTTTCATTAGCCCCTTTAAATTAATCTGATTCAGCTGAAGCTATTAACCAAGATAGGGCAGGTATCAAGAGTTCATCTTCTACTCGGTATCATGAGGTCTTTGAGAAAAGCCCCTTTCTACAGAGGGCAATTTTGTTGCTATCATATTGATGGCTGCTCATCAGCTGATAACTCTCTATTAGCCCATCAAGTCCAGCTCTTAATGGCAAACCATATCTGTGACTGCAATTCAATTTCCACTCTGCACTCGTGGTTCCTCGATGCTGCGGAATTCTTTAAACCTGCTTGATTAGTCACCTGAGGCAAATGGCTTAGTCATTTTATGTTTTATGAAACATCTGTGCACTTTGATCACAGACCAGCCAGAGGAGAAAATGACTCTAGGATCCTTCTCCTCAGACCATTTAGGAAGCAGAGACCCTAAGGTCTATGTGACATGGAATTCAGCAGGACTGGCAGAGTTGGTTGGGAGTATAAAACAAAGGTCAAAACCATAACCAGTCCTAGGATTTGATTAATAAAGTGGTATCCTTTAAGGGGATCAAATGGTGTTTGGCTTTTATGATTTATCACTGTTTTTTGTCTCCAATGGTGGCTATTTATGAAGTAGAAACAGTTCAATCCATTTTTATTCTTCCTTTTTTTTTCTTTTCTCAAGCCTTTGTATACATGTAAATACAATACAATAAAGGGAGACTTCTCCTTGAAGTCTCTTCCTCATTTTTCATTTTCAATCCCTTCCCTCTTCCCTATTTTTCCTACTGTGAGTGCTTCTGTTTTTGAAATCTATGTTGGAAATGGTTCCACAGAAAATCTTTTGGTTTGGATGTGTGTAATGTGAGAAAGCAGAAAAGAAAAGTGTATCCCCTGACATTTAGAACCTGTCCTGGCACTCAGAACTAGCCCGGGTGATTTTCCTATTACACACAAACACAGAATTTGGAACTCAGACGTGGCATGTTAGACTTTCTCCCTACTCTGACAAATGCCTGAGTAAAATATCTTAAAGGAGGAAGGATTGATTTTGTCTCAGGGTGTCAGGTTTCAGCCCATCAAGACAGGGAGAGTATGGAAGAGCAGCTCACCTCATAATAGCCAGGAAGCAGAGAGAGAAAAACTCCAGTGCTAGCAAGTCTTCTTTTCTCTTCCCTTGTTTGTTTACTCTGGGCCCTCATCTTATTAGATGGACCATTGATATTCAGGTGGGGCTTCTGTTCTTAGTCAATCCAGTTGGGAAATGTTCTCAGAGCTACAGCCCTATGTGTGCTTTATTAAACTTCTTAGGCATCTCTCAATCCAGAAAAGCTGACAATCAAGATCAACTATTATACAATGCTACTATGATACTATGGTAAAATGAGAGATCAAAAAGGCTACTTTTAGGTATGGCTAAAAATAAAGTTATTGTATTACTTACAAGGTACCAAGCTCCCTCTTTTCTGGATCAAGAAGAGTTCCTCTTGCTTCCTTATCAAGTACAGCTCTCTCCTTGTTCTAGTATCTTCATGGTAGAAATGACTTACAGAGGTAGCTGACCATAGGGATTAAGCCCACATTTTGACAGTATCCTTGTAGAACAAGGCTATGCTTCCCTAGATCCTCTTCCATATAATCCAAAGCCTAAATCCTGTACTAGATTCTAACACTTTGTGCCAAGGCCTCACTTAATTTTCCCATGCTACCATGAGTAAGTTGTATAACTATACATGTATTTCTTATTTAGTTACTACAAATGGCTTAAGATTATTCTCCCAGAAGTCTGAATTAAGGGCTCAACATAGGTGGAGCTGAGAAGCTCCAATGATAGCCATTCATACATTCTGAATTGAAGAACATAAAGCCAAGAACTTAGACTGACATTTATGGATCTGTTTTAGGGGGTGCTAAGGACAAACTTGTCCTCAGGGTCATGAGGATCCTTAGAATGAATTGTAATGTCCCATAGAGTTCCCACCGATTCTAGGAGAAGGCAACTTTGGACTTGTCCTAGCAACCAGTACTTCACTGTGGTTCCAGGGTCCATCCAGATTTCTGGAACTTGGCTATCTTCATATCAGTCCTACCTCTGGGACCTTTTAGCCAGAATCAGAGCCCCCTTGACCCAGGTTGCACTACTGATAGATATGAGAGTAGGGAGCTCTAACAGTGTCAGAACCAACAGTGGCTCTAGGTTATCAGCTTTTGCTGATCATATAGGTATGTTAGCCTTTATGGAGAATGCTGACTGTTCACTCATGTAAGCTTCTAAAAAACATATCTATACATATTCACAAATTTTGGAAAGGCCTTGTCTCTTACATCTGGAATTCATCAAGATCTCAGAGTCTCTAGTACTACATTAATACTGAACCACTCTAAACAAAAAAGGGGGAAATTTGTTAAGGACTACCTACGAGGATGGGCTACCTATTATGATTTTATTTTAAAAGTGGATACAAACTCTTCATGCTGTAGCTATTGCACGAAAGGAAACAACAATAACTTAATAAGTACTTAATACAGATTCACTGTAAATATACCCAACCATGTTGTTCAAATGAACAGATCAATTTAGTATCATAGAAAGATGGTGTTATTGCTTAAACAATGTCACTGTTCATGGTAAACAAAGTATAGCTCATTGCTACTCAAGTACTGTTATGGGTTAAACTACATCTTCTGAAAAGACACAGCAGAAGTCTAACTCCTATTTCCTATGAATGTGACCCTGCTATAGGATCTTTACAGATATACTTAATACAAGATCATTGGGATGACCCTAATCTAATATGATAGGTATTCTTGTAAGAAAAAGATGGGAGAGACAAAGAGAGGTGGCCATATAATGATGGGCAGAGATCAGAGAAATGCTAAGGAGTGTCCAAAATTGATGGCTACCATCAGAAGCAAGGAATAAGCAAGGAAAAAATCTACCCAGAGTCTCAGTGGGAATACACCCTGATTGACACCTCAAGTTTGGACTTCTGGCCA
Organism: Perognathus longimembris pacificus; assembly: GCF_023159225.1. NCBI lineage: Eukaryota > Metazoa > Chordata > Mammalia > Rodentia > Heteromyidae > Perognathus > Perognathus longimembris. The sequence continues at coordinate 59,180,681 of NC_063168.1, read as the reverse complement.
ACGGAACTATGAGAGAAGACGGCATCCTGTTGGTAGTTCTTTGTTACAGCAGCCCTAAAGAAGTCAGGTATTTTTCCAGTTGTCCTGCCTACATTATATGGGTTATGTTATGAATCAAATTCTCTCAAGATTGTAATAGACCCACTGCTAGAAACTCTTTACTCAACAGACTCCCCTGCAATTATTTGGCCGGCAAGGGCATAAACTCTCAATAAATTTACCTTACTTCTTTTTTTTTTTCATGGTCATGACAATTAAAGTACCATTTTCTTGGTACCAGAGTGATTAAGAAACAAAAACAAAACCACAAGCCTAAGTATAGAGGTGAAATCATTTTTCGTTTTAGATTATTTTTGAAGTGAAAGCACCATTGGAATTATAGAGAACTCCGAGATCCTTTTGTATCTATGCACTATGATTAGAAGAGCAAAACACAACTAGATTTTATCCATGTCTCATTCTCTCTTTCCTTCTCTGATTCTCTGACTTGAGCTTCACTCTGGATCTTGGCTGTTAACTTGTGGATCAAGACCTCTGGCTCTGACAGTCACTAGTAGAAATCTATGTCTCATCAAACTTGTCTGGGCTTGTTCTTACAGTCAACCTCCAGGAGCGCCCACATAGGCTGCTGGAAGAGGTAATGGTGCATGCTCTGCTCCAAGACCAAATCTTATCTTTGGGCCTTGTGAATCTCAATAAGAGATTCATCACCTCTGTATAGGTCCATTTGAACAGCAAAAGTCTACCTAAGAGAGTCACTAAGGGATTCAAAGACAGAGTATGATAGTAAAGTCATTTAGCAACCAATCTTCCAGAATCCCTCTGGAGGAACTTTAGAATAGGTATGTGCCTGCTAGGCCCCCATGTCATTATAAGGGCCGCTGTCTTCCTCAGCAGGACAGGACATACTTTAACTTGGGGATATGCATGAATGAAGTGGGTATGCAGGAACTCTGGGGGCTAGACTGGTATGCTGGTGGGTACCTGGGTTCCAGGGCTCCTCGAGCCTCTGGGGCAACTGGGGAAGTGATGAGAAGTTGTAGGACTTAGCTCATTTGCCAGTGGATCTGGAAATATCAGTTTTCCAACAACAGCACAAGCACAGCAGTGTAAACCACCCAAACAGGAGCTCTGGTGCAACAACGGTAAAAGAGCCAATTATGTGCTTCCAAGAAGTGCTTTGGAAAGGGCTAGGCATTTCTCAGGACCTTGACATGAGTGTTATGGTTGTACTGAGATTAAGGGGGAACAATGCCTTTTCAATATTACCAGGAAAAGGAATGTCGCTCCTTCTCCTGCAGCCCAGCCATGGCCCTCTGAGGAGTATCCATCTGGTCCATTGCAAGACAAGCAAAATGTTATGGTCATCGGAAAGAGAACAACTTTTACTTATGCTCTTTTGTAGAGGCACAAATCATTTCTAAACAAGCTAAATGAACACTAATTGAGAAGCAGATGTCCAACTCCTTTTCTGGAACTTAGTGGCTTCACCATTCAAATCTTCACTGGAAGCAGTCTCCCAGGTACACTGAAGCCTATCTGAGATCACTGTTGACATACCCAGACGCTGCCTACCCCCTCCATTCTCCTCTGGCAGCATGTTTTCTCCTCCGTTATAAGCTTCATACAATGCCACTTGACCAGGAAAAAGAGCATCTGTCAGGAGAATGTACTGAATCCAAAAGCCTTGTAGTACTGGGAGCTTTGGGTGTTAATTACACAAATTGCCCATCAACTCCATTGTTACTTTCTTTCCTCTGATAATTTTTTTTAAAAAGTTGAGACTTCTAAGCATGAATGCAGTTGAGCTAGAAGTTTCCCTATAAATATGGATGGGAATCCTGGTTTCACAATGGCCATAACCACAGATCATTGGACAACTGGCAGCGAGGGAGGAGGGTGGTGGAAAGTGCATATCTGGGACTTAGGAGTGAGTTTCTACCCGCTCTGCGGGATCTTAAATGGCCTCGTTGAGCCTCAACTCCTTTATTGCTGAAAGTAAGAGGTTGCACTTGTAGCACAGGTGTTATACCAAGCCTGGCTGGTATAAGGATGATAGAAGTGAACATAAAAGCACTACTGAGTATGGAGATGGATGCACACACAGACACACACACACACACACACACGTGCACAACAGATCAACACTGGACGTGGCTCACCAAGGCCTGAGTTCTTTGCTGTGTGAACTTGTATAAATAAATACTTTATGCTTCTGGGTATCAGTTTTTTCATTTGAAAAAGTAATGTTAGACAAATAGTTCCCACGTTCCCTTCAAGGTCAAAGGCCTTTGATTCTCAGTGAAAACATGACATGCACAAGGAAGATACTACTACTGGCTTGGTTCTTTGCTCTGTAGTGATTGTAAAATGACAAGGGGACAGAGGACGTATTCTGAGGAGATGTGAGATGAGGACTGAGGATCCAGGCCTTGAGTGACCTTAGACAGCTGAAAATGTTCTTTCCCATCCTTGTAACATTTTAAACCCCTTTCTCTTCTTGCTTTGTCCTTTCTTTTCTTTCTCCTCACTGGTCCCTGCCCTGTTTTGCCCACTGACTTGCCTCCTTGCTCCGATTTCTTTACTGCCGATTCCTCTGGCCTGCAAGAGTGACTGAGAATGGTTCAGTCACCCCCAACTAATCATTTTCTGGCTCACAGCTTCCCTAGGTTGTGGGTATGTACTGAGAACAACTGAAAATCAGGGACCTTTTAGTAGGGATGAAATTAACTGATGGCGATTCAGGAAGCCGAGCACAATACTAGCCCAATATTTAGCCCTATAAACACAGGAAGTCCTTATACCTCTGGTATTCTTGAACTTACAGATGCTCATGCTAATAACAACCCCAAGAATGACTAGGATGTTTCTTCTGAAAGTCATTCTGCACTTTCCCAGCTGTGATTTCATCCCTCTTCCCATCACTCCAACAGGGCTACTCATTGCTTCCAATTTGCAGGTGGACACATGGAGGCAGAGAATGTCACATTGCAAATTGACATTGGTTCCTCAAAGCTCATGTTAAATAAACCATGGTACAGCATAATTCAATTGACATTGAAATACTTATTTCCTCTCTAGAACTGTTCCAGGATGGAGAGGCTCTAGGATAGCACACAGATGTGTGATGTAATAGTGAGCTGGGAGCACCACCATTTCACTGCCTCTGGTCTCTCTGTTGCGCAGCCTGAGGAAGTTGGGAGCTGTGGGAAGGAACTTGATGTGACACCAGCTGAGGATTATGGAGTGATTCTGGCTAGAGCAAGATCAGGGAAAGCAAGTGGCTGAATCTAGGCAAACAAATCATCTTGATACACATGGCCTTCTCATGAAAGATGGGTATCTTGAGTTGTTGAGGACTAGGTCAGTCCATGGCTTGGCTGACCTGGAGGTTCATTTATAGATGAGCAGATGAAAAGTGGCTGAGCAGTGGTCCACAGAAGAGTAAGAATGGGAATATAGGTCTACATCATGACTTTGAGTGCTCAGAGACTTTGGACTTCAAGATTCTCTTCATCCAAAAAACATTAAAGTTTGTATTTACAACCACATTACCACATTGCGTGAACAATACGTATAATTAGTATCATATGGCAAACAGTTTTATTTAATGCTTTTACAGGAAATTATAAAGTTTACTTAGAAGCCATAAAGGTATCATGAAAGTGGGCACTGTGCCCTGACCCTCCTGCTCTTTATGAGTAAATGGGCCCTGGAAATACCTGCTCAATTCCAGGGTTGATGGCTTCAGTAGACAATGCGTGAGGCCTGGTCAAGGCTCATTCCAATTTACAAGATATTAATAATCTGATTTTCTTTTGTTTTAAATAGGTAAAGACAGAAAGTAAAATGACAAATACTCTCTGAAAAGTAAATCGACTCTCCCTTTGTTTGGGGTAGGCTTAGGTCATTTGTCTCCATGTTTTAAATAACAAATAAGATCCACTGCTTACCCAAATGTGGAGCAAGTCTTTTGTCTCAGTGCTTAGAAACTTAATAAAACGATGTGGGGTTGCTCTGTGATATGACTGTCTGTCTAGCTGGGAATTCGGGATGGAGTCCTCCAGCATCTGCCTATGAAACAGAAAGCTCCCCCTTCTTTTCCCATTCTTTTCTATTTTATCCTGTTTTCTTCAACTTTCTACTGTAGGAGTTTTCTTCTTTTGTGAAACTCTTCAAAACACTTTCCAGCATAGATACCAAGTTCCTATGACTTGCTTTGCACTGGGTTTCTTCTAAATAATATCCCCTACTAGACTAGAGGCCCTTCCTGTTTGGGGCCTGCACTAGAAACCTTTACATATATCTTAGCAAGTGTAGACATTCATAATTAGGCAAAAGATGTCCCCATGATGGTAGATCCCAGGGAGGAAGTCTAGAAATAAATTCCATTTAATGCAATGGAAAAGGTCCCACAGAGACACACAGGGGAAAAGAAATCATCCTCAGAGGATTAATGTTCTAGTAAACTGTAAGCTGCTTATATTTTCACCCCATTACCATAACTTTCAAATAACTGCCTCAAATGATAAAAATGCAATTATTCAGGGCCAGATGTATCACAAGCTGGGTGCTGATGCCCTTGTACCATCCATCAGGGGAGTCCTTCATACTGCTTTCCAATGGCAGTGTGGTGTCTCCAAAGCAGACATTGGATTAGCATTCAATGGGGACATTTTATCTCTTCTCAAGACATTCTCAGAGCATCAGACCTTTCAAGTCTCCGAGTCCTGGAATGGTCTTAGGTTTACATCTAGGCATGACCATTAGCTAGAGTGAAATCAAGCAAGTCACTTATCCCTTCTAATCCCCTTATTAAAAAGTATATAACAATCCCAGCCCTACCAGCGCACAGGGATTTGTGAGGCTACAGCGCACTTAGGGATGTGAATGGAGTTTGTTTTGTAAACTTCAAGAGACTCTTTGAGGCTTTATCCTACTCCAAGAGGTCTCGGTTCTCAGACTTTATTGTGTCCATGCCTTCTAGACACATTGCATGGGGGTGGTGGGATTTTCAAGGCTAGTTGTTGGTTCTTCTAGTAGCTGTCCGATCAGCACCGAGATCCCCAAGCTGGGACTGCCATACAATGCCAGTAGATTACACTAATTTGTTTTTATTTGACATACTTGGAATTAAGAGTTTTTGAAAGCACTATGCAAATGTATGGAAATGACTCCATTTCATGCAGAATAATGTGCAAGTAGCATCCTCATGTTGGCTTAGAACAATCTGGCGGCCATAGGCGGTTTATATCATAAGTAGAAAGAAATATTTTAAACTTGTTATCCTTCCAGATGTTTTTTAAGAAATATGGGTGTTAGGGAACCTAGAGTTTATCTCATAGCTTATCAGCTGTGTGTTTATTATTCTTTTCCAGTCTTCCACTGGATATCTGACATCAGTTAAGTAAAGTCTTGCATTCATTACAGACTCAACAAACACAGCAGCAGGCATTCATTCACTCATTGAAGAACATTCCTAGCAAGCATTCTGGGGTGCATTTTGAGCTATTCTAAAAAACAACAACAACAACAACAACAAAAACTAGCCTGATAGAAGCATTTAAGCCCCTTTTCACAACCTAAATATTCTTTTCTACCAAGAATATCTTCTTCCTGCTTTGTGGCCCCTCTGCTTTCCCAGGCTTTTGAATGTAAGTTAGAATTCTTCTAAACATGACTGGTGATTATTCCTTCCCTTCTCCTCCGCGCCTCAGATGCTGCTTATCTCCCAAATACCAAAGGGCATTATATCATTGTTCCTGGCCTGGATTTCCTGGTAGCAGACAGAGAAGAATGTTTTGCTGACTTAGTCCTTGAAAGCCATAGAAAGTTAAAGCCATAGAAAGTATACCTTCAGTGATCAATCACATAGTACAACATTGATTCTACAAGGGGAAAGTGAGCCTTGAAGAAGAGAAGGGACTCCATCAAGGCGGTAGATCTTTTTTTTTTTTTTCAAATATTTATTATCAAACTGATGTACAAAGAGGTTACAGTTTCATATGTTAGGCATTGGATACATTACTTGTACTGTTTGTTACCTCGTCCCTCATACCCCCCTCCCTCCTCCCCCTTTCCCTTTCCCCCATGAGGTGTTCAGTTCACTTACACCAAACAGTTTTGCAAGTATTGCTTTTGGAGTTGTTTGTCTTTTTTACCCTGTGTCTCTCGATTTTGGTATTCCCTTTCAATTTCCTAGTTCTAATACCAGTATACACGGTTTCCAATATACTCAGATAAGATTACAGAGATAGTGTAGGTACAACCACAGGAAGGTGATACAAGAACATCATCAATAATAAAAGCTACAGATACACATGGGACGTTGAAAGTAGTTACAACTGTGATATAACAATCGTTTCCATAACATGGCGTTCATTTCACTTAGCATCATATTATGTGTTCATAAGGGTATAGCTATTGGGCTCTTGTGATCCATTGCTGTGACTTAAGGCGGTAGATCTTAACATTCCTGATTCAACTCTAGGGTTTTTGTTTTGTTTTTGTAATGAATAGTCCATAGACATGGCTTTTATCCATCAGTACAATGTCTAGGAAGGAAAAAATAAGTAAATTCTAGGAGTTATCTTAACAATTCAGGCTGCATTTCTAAATATCCTGGGTAAAAGCTAGCAAAGAGATGCTACATGTGGAAGATAGGCCATTTCCTCTAGGGCTTACAACCAAGATACAACCACAATGTGTAACCAGACTTTACAGCAAAATAATAATATTGATAATGGAAGCAGTCACACCTACTTATTAACTGAGTCAGACACTGACTAATCCTTTTGCACTCTTGTAAAGTCTGGGTGAGAGTCTCTCTACTCTGAACCCAAAAAATCTTCTGAGGTTGGAAACATATTAACTCTCAAGACCCATCTCCAGCTTATTCCATGGAATCTCCGGGGTAAAGCCCAAAGAGCAATACTTTTAAAGAATCTGGAAAAGCCAGGCTACAGAGGTGGAGCAAGTCTCCCTCATTATACCCAGAGATCTCTCCTGTGTCCTCTGACCATGTTACTGAGGAGTCATCCATTTGATTCATCCTCTGTGGTGATACCACAGCTGGGTTAGCCCTTGTTTCCTTCCCTGGGCTGAAGGAGCCATAGAGATACAAATTTCACTTGGCCTGCTTTCTAGGTAGCCCTATTACTTAACCAGAGACTACTTTGCTATGGCTCAGTAGCACTGTTCACTGGGCAGGAGAATTCAGATTAAACTAACATAGCGTTTGGGTAGGACAGGGACAGAAAATCTACACAGAGCAGGTCGACTGACAGGTGGTGTGTTTTTTTTTTTAATCAGATTAGGAAATTATTTTGAGTAGCACAGCAAGCATTGACTGCAAAACAAATACAATGAAACATCAGAACAACTCTATGTGTTTGTTATAATGCAATCCAAAAAGATGGTCCCAAATGAGCAAAATATCCTAAAATTGGTTCAAGCTTCCTGAGCACACAGAAAAGAATTTTTTTTTAAATGGAGTCAGATCCCATCTTTCCCCTCACCATTTATTTCTATTAGTACATGACATAAATGGCACCTCTGGTACAAAGAGGGTGACCTAAATGCTCACGTTAAATTTCAGGTTCAATGGCACAGAGTCCTTAGGCTTTGTTTCCTAATGGAAACACAGCTTATCTTTGAGCAGAAGGTCTTAATTCTCTCAATTGTGCCCTCTTGCCTGCTGAAATTTGCATGATTTTGTGGGCAAAGGTGTACTGCTTAGGGGAGGGGTGGGAGACAGGGTTGTTGCTTTGGAGGCAATTTCACAATTGATGAAGTAAAAGGGTGAACCAAAAAGAAAGAAAGAAAAAAGAGATACAGAATCCAAACTCTTTCTAAGTGATCCAAGAGAGTAACAAATTTTGTTTCTTGCATCATTGTTTTCTTTATAAATTTAAGGCCAGATGCAGCAATTTATGGGTTATTATTCTTTCCTGTGGCGCTTGCAAAAAAAATTTTTTTTTCAAAGCTATACCATACTGACTCTTTCTCCTTTTGTGTTTCACTGTGAGCAGACACAGTTTGAATCAAATCCCTAACAAAGAGAGAAGGCTCAGTGCCTGTTTGTTTGCTGAAACTGCTGGGAACCTTTATGATTTTTTTTTTTTTGGTGGGGGGAGTCACAGAGGGTATGGGGAGCTTTTGCGACTCTCAGATTTAATGTGCACAGAGATTTCAAAGGCAGGGTGTTTTGCTGTTGTTGGTAATATGAGTTCATTTGCAAATGTCTTCTCCTAGTCCTAGACTTGAAATCCACCACGAAGTGCTGAAATCCAGAAAAGGGTGTGGACAGGGAGGGGAATGGGGTTGGGGATGCTGTGTTAAGCCAGAAGGGAAGGTGTATGCTCTGTCTACTCTGGGGAGAAGACGGCTAGCCATGCATCAATTTTTACAGCTGTATTTGCACAGGTGGGGAAATAACAGTGTCATCTTGGACCGGCAGACAATATGATATACGTGTTTGGGGGCATCTATAGAGCACAGTGAATCACGCTGCATACGAGTCAGCTGCACTATAAGTCAATCCACGGTTCACACCAAAAGCTCCGTCGGTAAGTGGAGAGGCTGCCTTCAGATTACTTCGAAAGATGAAAAATATCCCCATATATATTCAGACCAATAGAACAGCCATGCAGGTGAATAAAAACATCCTGAAAGCAGAGTTTCAAGGTTGGAAGGAACCTTAAAGGTGTCTGGACTACTCACCCTTCCCAGTGGCCACCCTTTACAGTCATCTTTGCATTTTCTCTCTTCAGTTGCTAGCTTAAATTTTCCAGAAGGTGTTCTCCCTGTCTTCTCCAAGACATGGAGTCTATCTCAACTTCTTAATGTCCAGACTCTTAAAACAACAACAACAACAAAAAACCACCTTCTACTTTTGGTTGCCAAAATGTTAGCACTGTGTCCAAATTCTGTCTAAGCACAAACCTTCCTGGAGTTGCAGAAAGGAGCTGTAACATGCCACATCACATAATTAATTTATTTGTTCATTCATCAGGTAAACGTATTCTAAGTACCTACTAGGCCAGAAATCAGGAGCCAGTGATGAGACAGACATGGACTCTGCTCTTATAATATAGTAGGCAGCCAGAAACCTAAGCAACTAATTTGAATTTCCAGCACAAATGAAGGCCCAAATAAGATTCATTTGGGGCCTACAGGAAAGCTTATTTATTTCCTAGGAGGAAGTATATGGAGGCACAGGAGGTCTCCCAAGGTGGTAGACTTTACCTGGCACTATCATCAAGTTGCTTGGCAGATTTATGATGAAGAGATTTACATAGAAGTGCAAAGCCATCACACCAGGTCTCTCGTAATGTCAGCTCTAACAGACACAACTGTTTACTTCGGTCACTCAAGATCTACATTCTTCTTTCTTTATCTGAAGCAGCAAGCAACTGGGAAGGATCAGCAACCCCAAGAATTTGGCTTGAAGAGCTGAGGGCTCATGAATGCTAGTCCTACTCCCTAGTCACTTTCCTCCATTACTCTCTACTTAGAGGAGGTTCTTGTCCCCCGCACCATTCATTAAGCAGAGCCATGGATTACCAAAGAAAACCTTGGGGATCTTTTGCAAGCACATTGTTTCGGCAACATGGCACACTTAGAAGAAAGGGGCCATGCTAAATCTCAAAAAAAAACAACTTCTTATTAGTGTAGAGTTGGAGGAAACATCCATAATTATTACCTTCTAGACGCCACAGGAACCTGTGAATTGGGAACACTGGTCTTGAAGATGGGCTAATGGAATGGCTGCTTGTTGGTATAGATCGCACCTGGGCATATGGCATTGGAAAAATGGAATCAGAAAGTGCTGGAGCGGGAAGTGAAAGAGAGAAAACAAAGATCAAGGTCAAAGGGAAAAGACTTCTTGCTCAAGCTTCCAGGACAGTAGCATTTCTATGGCTTGGGGTGGGGTAGGGTCAGGTAACATGGGCATCAGAAACCTTCCTTTATCTCCCTTCATGGAGATTTTGTTGGTGAAAGATAATTTCGTGCTGGATTCAGAGATTTAGGTTCAAAACCTCTCAGGTAGGGCTGGGGATATAGCCTAGTGGCAAGAGTGCCTGCCTCGGATACACGAGGCCCTAGGTTCGATTCCCCAGCACCACATATACAGAAAACGGCCAGAAGCGGCGCTGTGGCTCAAGTGGCAGAGTGCTAGCCTTGAGCGGGAAGAAGCCAGGGACAGTGCTCAGGCCCTGAGTCCAAGGCCCAGGACTGGCCAAAAAAAAAAAAAAAAAAAAAACCTCTCAGGTAATTATCATTTGTGTCCAGGAGGACGTTACCCACATCCATGAGATTCACCACCTTCATCTGCAAAATGACTTTGGCAACGACTCCAATTTTGAGGGTTATAAGAACAATTGTGGACCCAGCATGGCCAGACATTAAAGTTGGCCACACAAATCAATTGTGGTCACTCCAGGCCCTGGGATTGGATCTTGCAGGACTTGTAGAAGTGACTCCAGCCAGTCCTGTTCTCACAGACATTTTTTGCACACAGGAAAAAAAGCAAAAAGAAATGGGGGTGGTTGGTAGAAGTAGTGACATTAATCAAGATGCACTATACTCATAACCTGACTTATGGAATTGAAACCTCTTATACAACTACTTAATAATAACATTTTAAAAAAGAAATGTTAATATGAGGGATAAGTGGCAAAGAGCAGACAGATTAAGCTGTGGAAATCAGCACTTAGGAAAAAAGAAAGGAATAATTTGTTAAGCCTATTTTAAGTTGATAAAGGAAGAACAAATTGTTCTGTGTGAATAATTGTTTTGTGAGGTCTACTCATTTGTAGATGTGGAAGAATAACAAGAGAGAAATTGTTCTTTGTTTGTAGGGCTACAGCCCATAACCAGTGAGAAGGGAAGCCTGTTATCTGGAGGTTAGAGAGCATAGATCATCTACTGCTCTCATCTTGTTAAAATGAGGATTCTTCCATCTCACCCTGATATATTAAATCGGAGTCTCTGGGAGTGAGGTTCATTCAGGGCTCTGTACTTAACAAGCTGCCCAAAGTGATTTTTATGAATGCTAAAACCCCATGTGGGTGAGTTAATATCCATCAAGAGCAGAAGGCCCCCCTAACTTCTTTTTCCTCTTCCTCTTCCCTTTCCTTTCCTTTCCCCTCCTCCTTTCCCTTCCACTCTCTTTTTCTTTTCTTCCTCTTTCTCCTCTGTTTCCTTCCTCTTCCTTATAACTCAAATATTTAATCAAATCCTGTGAGTCTGATGTTTACTCAGCATAAAGAGCAATCAGTGTATTTTCAAATTGCAAAATTTATCTTTTTATTGTTATTATTAAGTAGTTTGTACAAAGGGATTCTTACAATTCTGTAAGTCAGGTAATGAGTACAACACTTCTTAGACAATGCTACTCCTTCCTTTGTTCTACTTTTCTCCATCATCCCTACCCACAAGTCACAAAATAAATAATTTGGTTATTTAATATTTTTTTGTCAGTTGTGGGGCTTGAACTCTGGGCCTGGGTGTTGTCCCTGAGCTCTTCAGCTCAAGTCTAGTGCTCTACCACTTGAGCCACAGTACCACTTTCAGCTTCCTGGTAGTTAATTGGAGATAAGAGTCTCACAGACTTTCCTGCCTGGGTTGGCTTTGAATTGCGATCCTCAGATCACAGCTGCCTGAGTAGCTAGGATTACAGGTGCCAGCCACCAATGGCTGGCTTACAAACTTTATTTTTGCATAACGTACACTGAATACAATGACTGTATTTACTCACCCTCTCTTTTTCCATTCCTGTGCCTCCTCAAAGTTTATTTTTGAATGTTATATTTCAATCTGTTTTCATGTGCCCCAGAATGCATTTCAATTTCATAAATACTTATACTAGAGCAGGAACAAACTGCTCTATTGCAAATAGATTTTCATCCCTCTCCCTGTCTACTGCAAATAGATTTCTAGTCATCTTCTTGCTGTTTGTCTCACCACTACCATAGCCCACCTCATCCATCACAGACTGACTGACATCTGTGAAGTACAACTCTGCTAACAGCATTCCTTGAGTAAAACCCATCAAAGCTCCCCCACTGCCTTTAGAATAAAGAGAAAGCTTCTTTTTAGCTTGGCTATAAGGCCCTTCGCTCTATTTGGCCCACCTACCTGTTAATTTCCCTGTACACATTCAGATTCCCACCAATCTATACTACTTGTAATCTTCATTTCCACTGGCTGTCTTCAAAGCCTCAGATCATACCAAGTTTTCAGCACATAGAATATCCTCCTCTCAATCAAGAAGAATCTTACTATCCATCTAGATAGCTAAGTGCTACCTCTCCATGGAGTCTTATTTGATCTCCAGGTTGCCAGTGTGTCATCCAAATTGTACAGCAATTTTTCTGTGCCCTGACCATGGTTTATAATCCATACTGCCTGGTATTGTTTATTTGCAAATTTCTCTACTACCCTTGGTGTTACTGCAGAACAATGGTCATAACTCACTCTGCTGTGTATCTCCCACAGAAACTAACATAACAAATGACCTGCCAGAGACAGACACAACAGTACTGTCCAACGGAAAATGTTGACATGATGGAGAAGGTCTCTATCTGAGATGTGGACATTAGCCACAATAGTTACTACTACTGGATACTGAAAAAATGTGGGCAGCGCAAGAAAGGAACTGAGTTTTAAATTTTGATTTTAAGCAATCAACATTTACTTCTAGGTAGTAGATGTGGCTAGTGACTGCCCTATTAGACAGGTCAGACAGAATGTAATCAATGAGATGACACAGAGAAAACATTCCAACTTTCTACCTTTTCCCAGAGCTCCCCTGATCTGGTTCTCCCTGCCATCTGCATCCTTCTATGCTGCCACTTGGCTCTTACTCACTTCATTCTAGCCATGCCTGGCACATTTTCTTTCCTGAAACAGGCCCCACTTGTCTAGGCTTCCAGGCGTCTTCTCTGGATGTGTGTTTTGCCTGAAGTGTTTTTCTCTCAGATCTCTCTGTTTGCTTTCTTACCATTCAGGTCACAGCTCAAAGGTCTCCTTCTTAGAGAACACTCCCACCTAAGGGAGACTTCAATCTCCTCTCTCAGTCTACTGCTCACATTGTCTTTATAACACTTTCACTATTGTAATGTTTCCACTAATTCTTATTATTTCTTCACTGTCTAATTCCTCCTAATAAGAAATCAAGTTCTTGAGTAAGGTAATGCCTAGAGAACAATAGAGAACAATGTGGAATAAACTGGTGGGTGAAAGTAGATGAGAAATATGGAATTTTCATAGTCCCAAAGCATCTCCCCACCATTATGAGTTAATTATAAAGGGGAAAACACTAACTGTATTACAGAAAACCAACTAGTACACCACCACATCACCAAATAGTAGCATCACCTGATGTAATCTAGGATTTTTGACATCACCAGTAATAACAATTTTGACCCCAGCTATGTCTTGACAGGATGCGTTGAGAAGGATATATCAGTTCTGTAATCTCCTCTCAATAACGAAGGACTTCAGTCTTCAGGAGAAAATATCAGGACACAAAGGCATGGGGCTCTCTCATTCAGGCAAAGGACTGAGGTTGTTCACCCTACTCATCACAGAACCTAGGACCTATAACTCATTTGAGGTGCTTGATTGAGTTTAATTTAACTAAAGTACTTGGATTAAGTGCAATAGTTGGGTAAAAACATGCTGTCTACTCCCAAGAGCACTCTAAAGCTTCTGGTAGACAGGTTAATAATTTTAGCTGCTAAACACAACCAGTTTAATCTGAGGATGAGGTCCTAACTGCTTGCTTACGTGGGTCTCTATAGACTGCTAGAAATTGGAGCAACATTAATTCCCTGAAACATGCCCCATTCTGGGTGATGTATAGAACTGCATTTATTTTCAGCAGTAGGATACAAAAATTATGTGCTGTGCTATCCTACAAATATAAAGATATAAGCTCAAACATTGGAGTGAAATTGTTATCAAAGAGTAGGAGTGAATTGTCAGTAAAATAGTAAATTTCATTGGAATATTATTTTAATTTTACATCTCAGATACTAATTTATATACCTAGTATTTACATATTTATTTGGTTGTTCACAATAAAAATTGTATTAGGTTAGGTGGATGTGGCTGCTTCACAGATGAGGAAACCGAGGTTCAAAGAGGGGAACTCACTGGTCCTAATTTACGCAGCAGTAAAAGCATGACATCAGAAATATAAGCCCAGCACTTTATCATCTTGAGGTCCTATATGCCATTTAATCTAACTACACAGCTTCATCTACCTTCTATGTTGTCAGTAATAGACATCTTCAGGTGAGATAGATGAGAGACTTAAGGAGAAAGGAGCCCTGACCATGTTCTCTTCCACAAGGTGCTGAAGCAGGTGGCTGAGTGCCAGTACTGTGTGAAAAAGGCCAGAAATAGTGTCAGCAGCTTGTAGTACTGTTGTATCTCTCATATTATTTTAGGCACACAATCTGTCGAGGCATTTGCCCTTTCTAAGCCTTAGTGGTGCCATCTGTCAGATGATGGAGACATATAAGCCCTTTGCTAATCCAGGAGAGCAGCGAGGCTGGCTTTGAGTCTAGTGTCCTGTGTGGGGACTCCTGTTGTCCTATAGACCAAAGGTGACTATGGAAGTTGTTTTGTCAAAGTCTATGTCATGCTAACTATATCAGTTTCACAATCTTTCCTCTATCTCTCTCTTCTCTCCCTCTACTTCTATTTCTATTTTTGTCTGTGCCTCTCACTCACTGTCAGGTTTCAAGTGAGAACAGTTTTGTTAGCCCTTCAATCAAAACAATCTAATTTGCTGGAGAGGTAGACATGCGCAGTGTCCCCAGGAGGAACCTCTGTACAGGTGTTTTCCTTCTGGAAAACCTCAAAAGCCAACTTGACTGAACAAGGGAAGTATGAGAAACAGGAATTGAAAAGTCTCTATTGATAACTATGGAGCCTGATGTCTGAGCTATTGGAAATGAGAACAGACCCTACCATCTTTGTCTCTTTTTTTTTTTTTTTGCTAGTCCTGGGCCTTGGACTCACAGCCTGAGCACTGTCCCTGGCTTCTTTTTGCTCAAGGCTAGCACTCTACCACTTGAGCCACAGCACCACTTCTGGCTGTTTTCTATATATGTGGTGCTGGGGAATTGAACCCAGGGCCTCATGTATATGAGGCAAGCACTCTTGCCACTAAGCCATGTTCCCAGCCCCACCAGCTTTGTCTCTTAAATAGACTCTTTGCTCAGTGGTTTTCTCAAGGGCCTGTGCATTCCTAATATTGTGCTAGAAACAGATTCCCAGATTAGAACCAAATCTCCTTTGCTGATCAATTACCCATCATTTTTGAACCTCTGCTTATTTACCTATAAAGGAAAGACTAGCTAGCTACTCATAAGGCTAAGATTTAAGGATCATGGATCAAAGTCAGCCCATGCAAAAAATTCTGTGATACTCCTCTCCAATTAACCACCAAAAAGCCAAAAGTAGAGGTATGGCTCAAGTGGTAGAATGACAGTCTTGAGCAAAAATGCCAAGCAAGAGCCCAAGGCCCTGTGTTAAAAACCCAGTACTGGCCCAAAATAAAAGAAAGGAAGATAATCACTTTACATAATTGCTATGACTGTTTTTCAATACTAACACCCAGAAAATAGTGTTAGTAAATTGTAGAGAAATTGGAACCTTAACACATTGCTGTTTGAAATATTAAACTGTGCAATATTTGTGAAAAATAATCAAATAATTCTTAAAGTAGGTAAAACTAAAAATGCTATATATTCACATGAATTGAAAGCAATGATTGACTCAAACTCTAGTATGGATGAACCTTGAAGACATTACACTGAGATTAGCCAGCCATCAAAAGACAATGGCTATAGGATTTCTATATAGTCCTTGGAGTAGTCAAAATCACAAAGATAGAAGTGGAATGGCGCAGGATGGTGGTTGGAGGTCTTGGGGGTGGGGATGATGAACCTCCATTCACTTAGAACAGAGATTTGGTTTGGAGACTGATGGTAGTGATGATTGTACAACACTGAAAGTCCACTTAATGCCACTCAACTGTGCACTTAAAATGATTAAAATGGTGAATTTTCTTTTACACATATTTAACCACAATATAAAAAAACAGGGTAATTTTGAGGATTAAATTAGATGTCACATGCAAAAGATCTGGAATAATGCTTGTTACGCTGTAGTTGCCCTACACAGATGTTATCTTCTTTTCTTTTGTTTTTTTCCAAATTTTTATTATCAAACTGATGTACAGAGAGGTTACAGTTTCATAGTTTCATACGTTAGGCATTGGATACATTTCTTGTACTGTTTGTTACCTTGTCCCTTCCCCCCCTCCTTCCTCCCACTTTCCCTTTCCCCCCCCCCCCCCCCCCGAGGTGTTCAGTTCACTTACATCAAACAGTTTTGCAAGTATTGCTTTTGGAGTTGTCTTTTTTTTACCCTGTGTCACTCAATTTTGGTATTCCCTTTCAATTTCCTACTTCTAATACCAGTATACACGGTTTCCAATATACTCAGATTATACAGAATATAGAACTTACAGTTTCTCCTTGCTTTCTTAGTCTGGATATTATAACTGAACAGTGGTCCCATGCACAAAGATAGTGCAGAATAACATTCCTACACAAAAATGATCATACTTGGGCTGGGATTGTAGCTTAGTGGTAAATTGCTTGCCTAGCATGCATGAAGCCCTGGGTTCAATTTCTCAGTGCCAAATAAACAGCAAAAGATAGAAGTGGGTAGAGTGCTAGCCCTGAGCTAAAGAAGCTAGGGACAGTGCCCAGGCCCCGAGTTCAAGTCCTAGGACTGGCACACACAAAAAATGACCACACTCAAAGAAGAAATGTATTAATTACAGATCATTGCATGATGCAAGACCTTTCTTTCTTCTATTATATTCCTTAAAAAAATAAACTTCTTAAGGAAAACAGAAACCCAGTGCATTCCTCCCATTCTAGCTAGCTACTCAGGAAGTGGAGATCCAGAGAACTGCAGTTTTAGGCTAGCCCAGGCAGAACAGTTAAATGGACTCCATCTCCAAAATCCCTATTAAAAGTAAGGTGGGAGGCATGGCTTAAGTGGTGGATTGCCAGCCGAGCTCAAACCATGTACCAGAATTTTGTTCAATATCCAGAACAGTTTTTGAGGATACTCTTACCATCTCATGGCTGGAGAAACTAAAGACTAAAGAGATCTTAGCTAAGGTTAAAAAAAATCCTTTTTACACTTTTCATCCTGCCCTATCCTAGCCTTTCTCAAAGCATCTCACAAGTACTTTCAATTCTTTAGGAAGTTTACAACTGTCCCTTAATCTCACTGACAGCTTTTGTAGAAGCCTACCAATGCAGCTTTTAGGGGACAAGAGTCAAAGAGTGACAAATGGAAACGTGTAATCTACTTTTTAAACCTATAAGAACATTGACCATGCGGCTCCCACACTGTTTATAGAACGTGTTTATACATGCATGTATGCGTTTGACAATTATTTCAGGCTCAGTTATATAACGTTGGAAATTCAGCCCAGAAACATCATCTATCACTTGATTAATTTGTTTCAAAATCAACCAGGAAAACAACTGTTTAATCACACCCAGTTACTTAGCTTCACATGGCTATGTTGTTAAGGCACATAGAACTGTTCAGTATTCCGTTAAGAGTTTGTAGTAATTTATCACCTGTTCTTCCCCAACACACTAGGCTAAAGAGATGCTACTTATCATTATTCCTTGAATTTACTATCTTTCTTTTGAGGAACTCTATATATCCCTTATAGCCAGTACATCAATCTTTCAAATGCTTTCCAAACAATTATCAGGCTTGCAACTTTCTTATTGACCTACAGAATATAGGAAATATCCTACTGTTCCCTGTGAATTGAATTAGGAGAGTTCAGTGGTGTCCACTGTAAATAGACATGGGCAATGGTGGCTTCATTTCACAGATGGTGACTAAACAACTCAACCATGGCTGAAGCATCCATTAAGGTCTAGGTCTCCTGGTGCTGGAGAAATTGTCGATAGCAAGATAAGTTGCCTACATTATTGAGAGTTTCTGTTATATGAGGGACTATGCTAAAACAGAAGGGTCAGTGACTATTCAGCTATCTCCTCCTTTGTCTGGTGTTTTCCCTCTTTCATGCCTCAAAATATCCATTATCAGTGTACATCTATCCAAGAATACCTGATGTTATCTTGTTTAATTTTCACAGTCATGCAGAGCTATGGTTCCCATTTAATGAGACTAAGGATCTCTTGGGAAATATTTCAGTGTGGAAGTTCCTGGGAGTCCTAAGAGACTCACCTTTACCAGGTCTGACTTTATATTTTCTAATGGCCAATATATATTTCAACACTGCCACCCTAATACTATACTTTGCTAATCACTGATATCAGAGCCTGTGTTCTCCACTGAAACTTTCAATAAATATTAGCATTTATGAATAGGTAGAATAATGATGAACATTCTTGTGGTGTTTTCATTTTTGCAAATCACTTTCACTAACATAGTTGAAGCACAGGGCAGTCACGTGAACCCCACCAGGCAGAAATGGGGATGGAAACACAGAGACAGGAGATGTTGCTCTCTGTTCTTTATCTTCAGACATCAGGACCATGTTGTATTGAAGGCTGGGCCAGAGATTCTTTGGAACACACACACACACACACACACACACACACACACACACATACATATATCACATATATGTATATATATTATGGGAAGGGTGAAAAGTATTATGGAAAGGATGAAAAACATATAATGGTATTCACTAGACACTATGTGGAAAATGAACCGTTCATCTTGTGGGTAGAGATGGGAGGGAAAAATTAGCAGAGAGTGAGGGAAGGGGAGACATGGTTCACAAAGAATTGTACTCATTACTCATTAATTGACCATGCAACTGTAACTCCTCTGCATATCAACTATACAATAACAATAAATAAAAAAGTATGATGGATATTGAGTAAAATATGTGAATAGGTGAATGAATAAATATAATGCATACAAAGCACCTACTTCCTATTCATCCTCGGAGGAAATTTTTTGATTGGTGTGAACTGTTTACTTAAGGATTGGCTAAGCATGGGAATATGCTACGTAATATAAAATAAAATATAAAAGTAATATTAAATAAAATGTATAGTGGAATTTGACTTTTCTTTAACTTTCCATAAATTAAAGAAACAAACAAACAACAACTTCTGAAGGTGGATATACTGGGTCCATCTTTATGTAACCTAATAATGAATGAATCTGTGACTTTCAAGTAAGAGCATGCAAATGAAAGCCCAAACACTAAATATGGTGGGGCAGAAAGGTAAAAAGGACTGAGGACCCCAACAAAAACAAACTTTTGAAAGAAAGAAAAAAAATCTAAAAAACGACATAAATCTGAACTTTTTTTTTTTGTTTTTTGTTTTTGTTTTCAGTGTGTGGTCATTGGGCTTTAGCTCTGGGCCTGGGAACTGTCTCTGGACTCCTTTTGCTCAAGGCTCTATCACTTGAGCCACAGCATCACTTCCAGATTTTTCTGTAATTAATTGGAGATGAAAGTCTCCTGAATTTTCCTGCCCCAGCTGGTTTCAAATGTCGATCTTCAGATCTCAGGCTTCTGCGTAGCTAGGATTACAGGCCTGAGCCACTGACCCCTTGCTGAACTTGGTTGTTTTTAAAAAAATTTTTATTGTCAAGGTGATGTACAGAGGGTTTACAGTTACATACATGAGGTAATGAGTACATTTCTCGTCAAACTTGTTACCTCCGCCCTCATTTTTTTCCCACCCTCCCTCCTCCCCATGAAATTGTTTTCAAGGAAGAAACATAAGCATCTTTTAGATCATTATAAATGGGCTAATTTAAGCCCAAAGTATTCCTAACTGAAATAGAAGTCTAATTGCTAAAAATCCCTATCTTGTGGTTAACAGCCCCCAAAGGGTTAAATTACTCAGAAGTGCTCCAAATCTCTCAGCAAGTAAATAGTGGGTGCTAGACTTGAAGTTGGATGAGCTGATACCAAATCCTGAATATGCTTTGGAGCATCAGTCTCCAATGGAGCTCTTCAAGGACTATTGTATAAGAGAAGTAGAAGGATCCCAGTGAGCAGAGGTCTGGACTTTTGAGTGTACATCAACCAGAGAATTCTTGCCAACTTATTTGCTGAATTGGGCTTTCATGTAAGATACATTTTTTTTAAGTTTAGAAGTGGGAAAATACAGTTATAATACTCAATGTATACCTATGAAAATGAAACCAGGGAACATGGTGAGAATGAGGGGGGATGAGTTGGGGGAGGGGAGGCCTATGATGGAAGGGGTAACTCTGATCAGGACCTGTAAAATTGTACAACTATTTGAAGATGATAAAAAGAAGAGGTTTTGATAATATAGAAATGGTTTTAAATAGAAAAGCATGACGTCATGCTGTTCTTCTCTTATATATAAGCCATTGTAGGTACAAATAATTTAATACTTAATATTGCTCTTAGGGTGAAGAAATAAAGCGTGTACATGTACCATGCTGAGAAACGAAACAATCAAATGAAAGCCTTTTTAGAGCAATGGCTTCTTTTTCCACAATATGTCCCTGAAAACTGAGTTGTAAAACATATCATTATAAAATGATTCCCTATATTCCTCATGAGAATGATGTCATAAAAAGGGTTGTCCTCTTAGCCAAAAACTTAGGATCCAATTAATTATAAATATAGCCAATAACAAGGCACAAGAGCAAAATGTAACATTATCTGAAATAGTAAAATTATGATCCAAGTCCTATAAAATGGGAATAAATGCATTGAACATATTATAGCACATATGGGCTTATTGTATAGTCAAAGTAGCCATATAATATATAAACACAAAAATCTATGCCGTAAACCAAGACTAAACATCACCTCCTATTAATAAGAAACCCAAAATGTAATGAATCATGTCATATAATGAATGACATTATTGTTTGCTTCTTTCAGATCTTAGAGAGATTCTCAAAGTTTAACTTAGATGTCAGTTTCTCTTATACATGTAAAATATATAAAGGAATTAATATTAATGCACTCTTGTTTTAATTCTTTTAGAAAGTGAAAATGCCCTAAACATTTCATTTCTTGAAATGAAGGAAAATAGTAACTATTATTTAGAAATTCACAAAAAGAGTATTTTTGTTATGACAAAAAGTATTTTAAGGTAAAACTCTGTGGTTGCTTTTAGTTTATCATAAGCTCCTCATAGAGACTTATAATTTGGTTCATGAAGATTAACTGCTATGGGATTTCTCTCCTGTCACAAACTAGGAAACTGATGATCTACACAAGATGGAGGATTTGGTTCATTCAGCAATAGATAGTAAGAAACTGATCAAT
Source organism: Perognathus longimembris pacificus (assembly GCF_023159225.1). NCBI lineage: Eukaryota > Metazoa > Chordata > Mammalia > Rodentia > Heteromyidae > Perognathus > Perognathus longimembris. The sequence goes on along the minus strand of NC_063168.1, from coordinate 59,159,311 downwards.
GAGAGAGAGGAGATAAATGAATGAGGCCTATGATTTTCCCAGGCTCTTGTCTGCAAGCAATCTACAGGCTGTATTATAGAAAGAATAATACCAAGCAGAGCATAATGACTATACCTATTTTAGTCGGGGCAGGGAGGAATATGAACTCATGAATTCATGAGGTGGAACAATTCCTAGAGTCAAGGACATAATCTATATTCAACTATCAATAATATATCTATTAATTGCTGCATCATTTAGTAGATCCTTCAGAGATGTTTCCCTTTAATAGTCTCAGAAAATATACTACTTTACAATTAATGGCAGTTCTTGAAATAAACCAACTGAACATTATGATACTTGATAGAATGTCAGAACAAAATTTAACACTCCTCAAGGAAACATGCTGAGATCCAGTTCCAAAAGTGTAAAGTCACAATGTCTAGTATCCAAACAAAAGTTACCAGCATGTACAGAAGATAAAAATGTCACACATAACCAGAAAAAAATCAGTCACAGAATGTAAGCAAAAGTGATACAGATAACAGAACTAATGGCTTCCATGCAAACAGCTGTAATATACCTAATAAATAAGCTCAATGAAGTGAATCAGGAATCAATAAATCTTCCTTGTAAAGGGCTAGAGTACAAATATATAAATATTTTAAGATTTTCAAGTCATCAACTGCACAACTCTTCTGTTGTAGCATGCAAACAGCCATGCTCATAGAGTGGTGAATGAGCATTGTTTTTTAATTCATAAAAACACGTACAGACCAGGAGCCTGTCATATAATTTGAAGAGTCTTGATATACTAGAAGATATAAGCATATTAGGGGAGAAGTGAAAAACCTAAAGAGATTGGAATTCTCAACAAGGAACAGCGCTGATCCTGCCTCCCGACCAGAGGAAATTTGGTAATGTCTGGACGTGATTGTCTCAAGAGGAAGGGTGGGTGTTATTGGCTTGCTAGGCCAGGGGTGCTCTTAGAAATCTCACACTGTTACAGAATTGCGTTCTTTACAGAATAAGCTAGCTTGATATGTTCATAATGTCAGTATTGAGAAACATTGAAGTAAGTTAAGGAGAACAAAAGGTCAGTGGATTTGAAGACAAAGAAAAATATTAATAGAGTTAGTAGCAAATGGGTAATGTAAACTATGTATAACTGGAGTTCCAGAAAGGGAAATAACTAAAGAAATAACAAAGACTTCCAACTTTATTTAAAACTATGAAACAACTGAAAAAAATTGAAATCCAACACAATAAAATTGCTTAAAGACAGTGAGAAGCAACTACTTAAAGTTAAAAAAAAAAAGACTAACCTTATCAAAAAAAATAGTGAAAAGGGCATTTAAGGCATCCAGAGAAGACACACAATATACAAGAATATATAAGAATGGCAGCAGACTCATTGTAAGAAACTGTGAAGGCCAGAGACAATATAATAGTACCTGTAAAGCGCTGAAAGAAAACTTGGTCAACTTAAAATTCTATATTCAGCACAAATATCTTTTAAAAATGAAGGAAAAGGTGTTTTTTAGGTAAACCAAAAATAGATTTTTTCACTGTGAGAAATACAATAAGAAGGTCTTCAGAGCTGGCTCTAGGGGTTCACGCTTTTAATCCTAACTACTCAGGAAGCTGAGATCTGAGGATCATGGTTTGAAGCCAGCTGAGGCAGAAAAGTCCCCATGAATCTCTTATCTCCAATTAACCACTCAAAAACTGAAAGTGGTGCTATGACTAGAGAACTAGCCTTGAGCACAAAGAGGCTCAGAGACAGCACCCAGGCCCTGAGTTCAGGCCCCACAACCAACAACACGAACAAAAAAAAAAGAGAAGCTTTTCAGGCAGAAGGAATATTTGTACCAGAGAGAAAACAGGATCTCTACAAAGGCATTAAGTCTGCTAGAAATGGAAAATATGTAATTATTAACAATCTGTTTAAAACATTTGATTGCTTAAGGCAGAGTGATGCTGCATGGTATTATGGGTCATATAGTTATAATTAAAATATAAGACAGAAATAGCACAAAAACTGAGAGTAGCAATTAGATTAGAAACATTCTAAAATGATCTTATTGCTGGGTCCCATTGCATATGCCTGTCACCCTAGCTGAGGCTTGCAGTTTGAAACCAATCCAGCCAGGAAAGTCTGTGAGACTCTTCACTCCAATCAACTACCAAATGGCCAGAAGTAGAATTGTGGCTCAAGTGGTAAAGTGCCAGCCTTGAGTGAAAAAGCCCCAGAAATCAGAGCCCAGGCCATGATGTCAAGCCCTGGTACTGACACACAAAAGTAAGGATCTTATTATTATCATGAAGAAATATTAATGTCCATAGTAAGATGTCGAAAATGATTACTGAAGCCCCTAGAAAGGATGGGGATACAGCTCACTGGTAGAGTATTTGCCTAGCATGCACAAGGCCTTGAGTGTGAGCTCTCACACTGCAAGAAAACAACTACAGATTTTGTTTCTAAAGCTTGCAGGATACTCAGTAAGTAATGCAAATTAAATATCAAACTATAAATGAAGCTAAAACAAAATCACAAAAATATATTGGAATAATTGGAAGCCTTTTGTTGTCCCAGGATCCTGGATCATGTGGATAGCCTTTCTGCTTCTTTTGGAAGCCATGGAAGAATTAGCACAAACCTCAAGGAAAAATTCTCCCAAACCTCTCCAAGTGTTGACAGTGTGGTTCCCTAAATTAGTTATTTTCCATCTGCAGAATGCTCATGAGACGCATGTGTGCACATACACAGACACCCCTCCTCAAGCTTATCTGGAGAAGGGATTTCAATTATGTCTCACAAATGTATGCCCAATTTTCAACTTCATGTCAGTGCTTTCATGGTACAGATCTATTTCAATGTGTCATATTTTTACAATTAATCAATATTTCTGATGGAAAATTAAATTCTATTACATAGGAGTCATTAAAAAGGGTTCTTCACTTTTTCTTCAGTTTTATTCATTTACTTTTGTGGCTCCAAGTTATCATTATGGTACCATTTCCCTACTCTAAAAGAACCTTTTGCCATGTATCTGATTTGTCCTAGTATTGTAAAATATGTTTTTACCAGCCACAGGTCTAATAAAATTCAGATACATACTGTTTAATGTAACTGCCTTTTGTTTTTCTTTTGTTCCCATGGTACTTTTATAACAAACAAATTATTATGGTTTCTGTTGGTTTGTCTTTGATCGCGAGAGTCTCATTTTTTAAAGAGGCTGCAAGTCACAGAGCCATCAATAGACTAAAGCACTCGGCCCACAGAGTTTGAGACTCTCTCTTACAAGCAATAAGCAACGACTAATAGTTCAGTGGTGTGAAATTGTGCCAGTAATGTTTGCCCAGGTTTCACATTTAATGAAAGGGAGGCAGAAAAATACCAAAGACTTGATGGGAGGTTTACTACTAAATGATGTCAAAAAAGCCTAACTACTCATGAGGCTATTATCTGAGGATTGTGCTTTGTAGCCAGTCTGGGCAGGAAGGTCCATGCGACTCTTCTCTCCAATTAACCATCAAAAAGCTGGAAGTGGATATGTGCTCTAAAGGTAGAGGGCCACCCTTGAGAAAACAAAAATAGACAAACAAACACAAGGAAATCATCTAAGCCCTGTGTTTAAGCTTTAGGACCAGTGCTTGTGTGTACACATGCACATTCACGGACATGCAAGTGCACATCACATAATCATCTATCTATCTAACATCTATCTATCTACCCATTCCTCCACCCATCTATCTAATCTATCTATCTGGATTACTTACTATACATTTAGTACTCTTGTTGACTTTTGGAATATGGCTGTGAACTAGCCCTCAAAATGATTATCTTCTAGGGAATTCTTGACTCCCTTGTTAGGGTAGAATCTGAAGTAGAAGTCCACTAGCTTAAGCTTTTTAGTATGCGTGCCAATTCAGTTTTTATTCCTAAATTAATTGGTTTACTTAGATTGTTATCATTTGTAAGAGTCCAATTAATTCTCTTAATTCTGGTTTAAAGAGGTAATCAGATGATTGAAAAAGATGATCTGGCTTAAGACCAAATCTCAGAATGCGTTTAATTTTTCTAGTGTAAAATTCCATCAGTCTTGCCAGACCAGTGTTTCTCAAAATAGTGGCCCAGTGGCCTTTAGGGGACCCCTGAGAGACTTTCAGGGGACCCCAAGTAAAGACCATTTTCATAGTAACAGTAAGACAGCAATGGCTTTTTTATATACATTCTCTCAACAAGGCACAATGGAGTTTTCCAGAGCCTAGATGACTTCCACTAAACCAGATACTAGAGAGATTTCTATAAAATTCTACAATAGTGCCACCATGCTCACTGAATTTGTTTCAGGTTCGGTAAATGCAAGTGCTTTGTATTACAGTATGCCATGCATACTAATATTTTATACAATGGAGTTGTTTTTGTAAATCAACACCCTAAAAATCCAGTTTCATATCTAAAATAAAATCTGGAGATAGGATTCACTATGATATTTAATATGATAATATCAATATAGAACAGACTAGATGAGCAAGATGCTTTTTGGAGCTCAATAATTTTTTAAGAGTATAAGAAAATGGAAACAACAGGATTTTTCTTCTTTGCTGTCTTTTGTCTTGCTTGTTTGTCTATATATATCTTTGAGAATGCAAAGGGGACATGGAAATGGAGGGACAAAGGGTTAACATAGTATCTGCACTGGACACTATGTTGAAAATGAACTATAGAAAGCATGGGTGGGATGGGAGGGGGAAACTGGGACACAGTGAGAGAAGGGGTGAAAATGTTCAAATGGAAATATACTCCTTGCCTGACTTATGTAACTGTAGTATTTTAAAATAAAAACAATTTAGAAGTCCTAAGAAGACAGAAATTGAGAACTTCTGATTTAGACCAATGCTAGGTACATGGTAGAGAGTGGAGTGAGGGGTTCCACGGTGCCAGGAGGTTTATTCTGTGGTGGAACTGGGGAATCCTGGAGACACTGAGTAGAAGAATGCCAGCTAGAGGGAGGGAGGTGTGAGCCCGGTACAAATTCACAGGCATAAATGTGTCTCTCTTCCCCTAAATGAAGGCTTCCTCCTTCAAACTGGTATAAAACAAACCAGTAATGCCCTCACCATGAATGGCATAGACCCATCTCTCTTAGAAGGGTCCTGATGAGGCCTGAGAGATAAAAGTTGATGTAATGAAACTTTCCTAAAGGAAGCCAACCTGATCAAAGGATGCTGGTCAACCAGATGGTATGAAGATGAAGGTTCAGATCTGCTCCACATATGTGGATACAATGGGCCAAAATAAATTAGTCACTACATCAGTAATCACCAGCTAAATTGGCCTGCCAGTACTAAGGTCCCTCATCAGACGGTAACTGGGAAGATCCAGTGGGCTCAATAAGGAAGCAGCATGAAACTCCGATAGCATTCTCATGCTTTAATCTTCAGAAATGGATCCAATGAGTTCTGTCTCAGAAAGACAAACACACCATCTGTTCTGTCCCAGCATCTTTCCACAGGTATTCTCTTCCTCAGTGGTTTTGAAGTTCCTCCTAACCCTTTCCCAGCTTCAGTCTTATGTAAATCTGTTTAAAGTCACCATCCTCTTTGTGGCTCATTCACTTTCAAATAATCAGGGTGTTGGAAAGGGAAAAGAAAAAAGGAAGTAAAGGAAGGAGGGAAGGAGAGAGGGAAAAAGGAACAAGGGAAGGAAGAAATGAGATAGTATATATCACTGTCTCATTTCTTTTATTTTTATTATCAAGGTAATGTACAGAGGAGTACAGTTACATATGTAAGGTAGTAAGTATATTTCTTCCCCAACTTGTTATCCCCTCCATTATTTTTCTCCTACCTTCCCTCCTTCCCAGTCCTCCCCCACCCAAAGTTGTACAGATAGTTTATTACATATTGTCTTGTAAGTATTGCTGTTGCATTGGTTCGCCTTTTACCCTTTGTCTCTCCATTTTAATGTTCCCCTTCCCTTCCCTAATTCAGACAAACATAAATACAATACGCAGGGTATCAAAATCAAATACAGTAACAATAGGGGCTAAGCCACAGGGAAGAAAAACAAAAGACAAAAGAAATAATTTCACATAGTACATTAAAGATAACATCAATGGTAAAACACTTGTTTCCATATTTTGGAGATGATTTTGCTTAGTGCCATCTTTACTCAAGGGAAAGTTTTCAATATTTTTTTATTACTTGTAGAATTTTCAGAGCTGTAGCCTAGGCTTGCCTTGAACTTGAGGTCTTCCTTCCTCAGCCATCCAGGTCCATGTGATGTGATTACAAGTATGTACCACCACGTTTAACTTTATTATCACTACTTCTAGTATAACTAACACTTGTAAGCAATACCATAAGCAAGAAAAAGAAAAGGCACAATATTTGAGGGGAAAATCCTAACAGATGACAAAATAGAAAATCCAAAAGAATCTATATATTTAGAATGATCTTTGCACACATAGTTAATATACAATAAAAATACAAGTCACAAAATAAGAATAAATTTTTAAAACTCTTAGAAGAAAACTTAAAGGACACATAAGTTTAAGTCTAAAGAAATATGAACAAGAATACCAAGAAAACGATTCACTATTACAGAGAGAAATTAAAGAATATGTAAATACATGGATGACTAAATAAACTATGCTCAGGGACTTGGAGACTTAATACTGTAAGAATTTCTATCCCCAAATTAATGTATATATTTAGTGTGATCTAAATTAAAATGTCAGCAGTATTTTTTTCCTTCTTTAAATAAATTTATGAGGTAGTTCTAAAATACACATTGAAATGCAAAGGGCAAAGCAGGACAAAGACAAAACAGAAGAAAAAAGTTGAGTACTTATAGTACCAGAGAGAAAGACATAATGTAAAGCTAAATGAATTAAAGTAAGGGTACTGGTGCAAAGATAGATAATAGACATCCACTGAATGGAGTCCAAAGAGAAACCCACACTTATATCTAGCTGTTTACACAAAAAATATGCCAACAAAATGCAATGAGGAAAGAATACACTTCTCAACACAGAGCTCTGTGCCTGTGGGTCTTGACTACAGACAGATGAGCCTCACCTTTATTCCCACCACACACAACAACCCACTGTAAATAAATTATAGAGAGAAGGAAGGAAGGAAGGAAGGAAGGAAGGAAGGAAGGAAGGAAGGAAGGAAGGACAGAACTACCAGAGAGATCATGGAAAAATATGTATGGGGTTGTATGAGGTAAATATTTCTCAGGAAACAAAAAGCACTAATAACAACCAAACCACTAAGTTGGAAAATGTTTTCATACAAGGGAAAAGAAATAGAAAAGCAAGCTGTACTCTTTTCAATGCATACATTGAATAAAGGATTTTTGTCCAGATTGCACACATAAAGCCTAAAATCAATTAAAGAAAACACAAAATCAATAAGAAAACACAACAAAACAACAATAAAGAGCAAAAGGTTACAGGCTCTTCATAAGAGAACTGCTTCATACCTTATGAACAGATATCAATGTCATTATTCATCTGGGAAATGCAATTCAAAGCCACAAGGAAATAGTATTTCAAACCTAGCACTCTGACTAAGAACAAGCACAACAGAAATGGAATATGTCTATCATGTCCCTTACTTCTCTTCCTCCATTTCTTCCCTTTCTTCTTTTTTTCTCTCCTTCCTTTTCCACCCCTCACCTCCTTTTCCTCTAGTTACGTTTTTCTCCCAGAACCCTGTATATGCTAGCAAATGCTCTACCACTGAGCCTCACCTCTATTAGGCACACATTCTCAGTTTACTGCTTGAAGGGTGTTCAAGTACGTATTATCATGGTAGCAAATCCTTCAGGAATATCTTCTAAAGCTTATTAGATCCATCTTTTCCCCTTTCTCAATAAATTTTTTTTTTTTTTTTTTTTTTTTTTTTTTTTTTTTTTTTTTTTTGGCCAGTCCTGGGCCTTGGACTCAGGGTCCGAGCACCGTCCCTGGCTTCTTCCCGCTCAAGGCTAGCACTCTGCCACTTGAGCCACAGCGCCGCTTCTGGCCGTTTTCTGTATATGTGGTGCTGGGGAATCGAACCTAGGGCCTTGTGTATCCGAGGCAGGCACTCTTGCCACTAGGCTATATCCCCAGCCCCTCTCAATAAATATTTTTTAAGTGCATGTGCATGCACATTAAAAACAACCTAACTCACTGGATAAACTGTGTGTGGCATATTAACACAACCTGAATATTATACAACAATGAAAACTGAATTGCCACTCTATTGCCACAATTGAATGATAATATCTTGGCTCTACAAATTATGTTTATTTATGTGAAGCTTAAAAACAGGAAACCTTAATCTATGGTGAGAGAATGAGGACTATCAAAGAAGGATTATGTTCAGGGAACTGTAAGGACTGAGGGGTGCAGAGCAGCCCCCTAAGGCTGGCAATGTTCCATATCTTGGTTTGGTTGGCAGTCAGGTACATGGTTTCATTTTGTGAAAATGTGCACATTGGTATGTGGTGATTATTGAATGTATTTATAGTTCATAAAACATGTTTAGAAAATGAAAAGAAAGTAAAACATAAAAAAGGTGGCTGGAGTGTCACGGGTAACAAAGATGACTTTCTATAATCCAAGGCTACACTTGCATCTGACTTGCCCAAATACCCCACTCATAGGTTCTGTGCAAACATCAAGCATGTACAGATGTCCAGTCATCCTAAGTAACTTACTCTACACTAACAATAGCTGACTGTTTTGCCTCTGGGAAAAAATTGTGCATTCAGGAATAGGCTCTCTTTCACAAGAGAGAACAGCAGCACAGAATCTTACTCCTGCATTCATTTCTTATTCTGTTGGATTTGGGGAAGTTGAGTGTAGGTTGGGCTTCTAGAGGAATGAAAGGGGTGGGAGGAGGGTGATTTCATCAGACCTAGTTGAAAGGGGAAGACAAAAGCCTGAACTGATTATCTACTCAAAGTGCTTTGCGGTCAGGCCTGTCCACCACACCTGCCACTTGTCAAGGGCCCAGCTCTGGCATCCCTTTGAAGACAGAGACCTTAGGGGACCCCTTGAAGTTCCTGCAGAAGCTACAGAGGCTTGTCTGTCTAATCTGGAGTACCTACTCTGGTGTTCCTTCCGGCTATCTCCCCAACTCAGCTACCAGCAGCTCCTGAGACATATCTGATTCCTTTAACTTGATTCCTGGGGAAGGAAAGAAAGAAGCCAGCTTTAGTCTGAGAGGGGCTGAGTGGACAAGAAAAGGAAGTCAAAGAAGCAAGCAGATCAGGCCAAAGCCAGGCCTGGGGAAGCTATTTGCTGAATCAGCACACATCTTGGATAGCTCAAGCCTTAGGGAGCTTTCGAAAAGAATAAGATTTCCCCTTAAGATACTCACAAATGACATTACCCCAATTTTAGAGACAAGGACGGTGTTCTGGAGAGATGTTTCCTGCTCAAGGCCATAGAGTATACAGGGGGCGAAATCTGCCTCTCCTTCCATCTGATCCACTGTCCTGACCCTGAAGGGACCCACAAGAATCCATGATCACTGTCCTGGCTGTGCAGGTTAGCTGGGCCAGGCTGTTATCTCCAGCTTTTCCAAGACAGCGATAAGTAGGAGGTGGGCGCAGATGTCTGTCACTCTCCTTTCTGAGTGGCTAGATCTTTACTCTCCCTATGCAGATATAGAGGAACCCCTGAGGCCAGTCTCCATTTGGCCCTGGACTCTCAGTCAAAGGTTTGAAAAATGTAGCTGGAAATTTAAGACAGCCCAGGGCACAGCTAGCTCCCGTGGAGTAAAGAGCACTGAGCCTGGATAAAGGCTCATTCATCTCTAGGAGCTTCATGCTTGAAGGGCTCTGAGCGCCGGAAGAGAAATTGTGCAAACTGACATCACCATCAACAGGGAAAGCATGTCTATAAAATCCCAGACAGGCAGCAAATGGGACCAGTGACATCAAGTCCCATAATGGCAATGAAATGAGTCTCAGTTGTCCTGTGGAGTTGTCCTATGTCCTATGGAACATAGGACACGGATTCCAGGCAAGGAACAGCATGCCTCATCAGTGCTCAATACATGGGGAGGGAGGGAATGTCACATGACTCCCCAGGAAAGATTTTCTGATGCTGAGATCACCAGGATTCGTTCCCCACCTTGCAGCGGATGAGCCTAATACATGGATCCCTGTTTCAGTGGCCAATTTAAAGGCTGCCCACTTCTCCTAGTGATTGCATGCATATGTTCACTTGTTCATTCATGCATCTGACCTACAGTGAGTTCTAAAACTCTATACCAGGGTTTATAAAGCAAGAAAAACCTGGCTTCTGCCCCAAGTAATCCCATAGTGGTATAGGTAATGAATGAGGGGCATAAAATAGCTACAGGCTTTTTTTCTCCCTCTTTTTATCCAAGACAGAGTTTTGAACCCCGTATCTGATGCTTTTTGCTCATTAGCTGACATTCCACCAACTAAGCCAGGCCTGCAACCCCACCACCGTCATGTGTATGGAAGTATCAAGGAGGAAACACACACACACACACACACACACACACATATATATATAATAAGTATTTATACTATACATATACTATATATACTATATATTTATGTAAATATATACAATATATTTATATATAGTATATTTATAATATGTATACTATATCTGCTACATATAAATATATAGCATATACTTACATATATTGCACTGATCTCTGGACTAGGGCTTGAACTCAGAGCTTGGGTTCTGTCCCTGAGCTCTTATACTCAAGGCTAGTACTTTACCACTTTGAGCCACAGCTCCACTTGCAGTTTTCTGGTGGTTAATTGGAGATAAGAGTCTCATAGATTTTCCAGCCCCAGCTGGCTTTGAACTGCAATCCATAGATCTCAGTCTCCTAAGTAGCTAGGATTACAGGTGTGAGCCACCAGCACCTGGAGTTAGTATGTGATTATTAAAGAACCCAGAATTTGAATGTCGTAAAGGGATGACTTCTCAGAAGTTCTAGCTCTTTCTGCTGTGGGACAGGGCCGTTCTGAGGGTTACAGGTCCTTACCAGCTGCAGGCTTCAGAGGCACCAGGAGGGCAGGCAGAGGAGGTACAGAGACATGAGATAAGAAGGCAAGTGGGGGCTAAGGGAAAGAGTAATAGCAGGAGATGTGGGGCCCCAGAATGTGGCTGGACATAGGGCAGTATAAGGTGGGCAGTCAGGAAACACCAGCTCACTCTCAGGTGAGATTTACCATGTGAAAGCTTGGGTGGAGCCAGATAGGCAAGGCAAATCGGGCTCTACTGCCAGCAGACAGCATGTTGATTTTAAACAAGAAAGAAAAAAAAAAGATTCTATTCTCAAGTCTGAGTTCAATATTGATAAGCTGTGCAAAGTGCCGCCCCTCTGATGTATGTTTCCCATCCATAAAAGATGAAGAGCCTGCCTCACTTTTAGCTTCTGAGAGCTCCCCAGGTTTGCTGCTTTTGGCTCCAGATCCAATAGAAAGAAATATGAATATTAATACAAACACAAATAGGAATAGGAATACAAAGTATACACTTGAATATAAATATACATATGAATATAATCTCTGTCTCCCTCCTCTTTCTGTGGGACAGGACTCTCCACTTCATATTCCATTTAGAGCCAATCAACAAACTATCTTTTTTTTTTCTGTACACATGACTAGTATGGCCTCTTTTTGGCAGAAAGTGCTTGTTAGAGGCAGAACAGACTTTTACATCTATGTCTGCTATGAGTCACAGGAAGTATGGCAAAGATGAAGTCATCACTGTGTGCATGAGACAGCATTATGGAGGAGGGCAGGTTGCCTCTCCACGGGTAGTCTTTGTTTTCTTCCCATTATCCCCTTACCCTGTGCTGAACTGGAGAAAGAGACCTTTTAAGTTAAGGGCTTATTTTGTGTCCCCACCCACCAAGGATACTGCAGACTGATTAAGAACGATCCATTTGCATATACAAATGCATCTATACTAGGCTACTTAGAAGAGATGCCTAATGGGTGTTAACAAGAAGGACTGAATATATTTAAAGGAAAGGATCATTCAAAGTCAAGTACCTTGGGTAGAGGCTTCAAGGAGGACCCAAACGTTTCAGGTGAGAGTTGAAGAACAAGTAGAGTCTGGGAAGGTCAGGAAAAAGAAGAGAATCCCAGCTTCTGGAATGTGTTCGGAAGGTGCAGAGAAGAACACCTGGTTTGTGCACCAGGCTACTGATAAAAGGCTTTTTGTCCCCCAGAGACTGATTCATTTGTTTATTACGTTATTACTTTATTACCTCATGCCTTGGCTGCTTTACTCTAGGTTGGCACTATACTACTTGAGCCAAACTTCTACTTCCTTATTTTTGCTGGTTAGACACCTTGTTTTCTTAAAAGAGTGCCAATGCCCCAGGCTCTTTCTTTTGATCTTGTTTTCCTCCTACAATGGCAAGGGAGGACTAGTAGAACAGTCAAAAGAACTGAGCAACAGACCAGGAAGGACTCTGAGTGCATTGTTTTTTTCAGGAGGAAAAATCAGACAGCCTAGCTATTGTGCAGAGGCTAGGTCATCATATTGTTCACTTGACAGTGGGGAGAAGAGAGATATGTGAGTGACAGGGTCAAAGCAACTTAGTAGTCCTTGTAGATCTTCCTGAATGGGAACTCACTCTGCAGCAGGAAGTGCTACTGTGTCCTGGAGGGAGACCCCAACCCTCAATCTTGGCAGGCTTGAAACCAGGGAAAGCTAGAGACTTGAGCCTCAGTCCTTGGAACCCAGTTCTGGGGGCCAGGGTCTAGAAGGGGAAGGGTGCTAACAAGCCGGCCCACCCAGGGATGCTGGAACACACAGGCTTGACACTTATTGTTTACTCACTTGGTGAATTTGGAATTAATTAAATATCTCATTTTTACCAAAGCTTTGGGGGTGTTTTTGCTCTAGAAAGCTTCTTTTCTCTTAACTAAATTGAAGCCCATAAACGAGAAATACAGTGCATGAAATCTCTGGATGTCACACCATAAATCTCAGGTATGCAGTTCTGTGAATCTCCTTTAGGATAAATTGTAGCAATAAAATGTGTGCATTTTCTCCATGTGTTGCTGGGAGCAGGGAGTTGGGCCTTCACTGGGGTATTTTGAGGCAGCTTGGCTATAGGCCCCTAGGCTGGCTGTTCCTCTGTACTCCTAGCACCATTCTGCAATGTAGTACTCTCTGCTCTGACAATAATTTTGGGAGGAGGCAGGAAAATGTGGAGAGGAGCACCCTTCTCAGCAGTGGAAGTGATAGGTTCAGATCCTGAAAATGGAAATGGTTTCTTAGAATGTGGTACAGAAACTCTGATCTAAAACATTAGATAGAAAACTGAAATCTGTCTGTATTCTATAGGCAGCCTTTCTTAGTGCAGTGACATATTAAGTAGCTGTTTAAGAAGAGTGAATAGACTCATATTTCAACAGAGAAAAATCCTCAATAAGTAATATGTAATCCCTAAGACATTACCTCTGACTAAATAGCTAAAAGCTAGACCAGAAGAATGACTCAAGTATTAGAGTGTCAGCTGTGAGCAAGGCAGCCAAGGAGGAGCATGAGGTCTTGAGTTCAAGCCTTAGTACGACAGACATACAAAAAGGGAAGAGGTAGATCCAAAGCAATTAGGGTAAAATGTTAATACCTAGTAATTCTAATTAAAAATAAAATACCATTTTTAAAAGAATAACATAGAACTACCCTATGATCCAACAATCCCACTCCTGGGCATTTATTCAATTGAGCACAAACAAGGTTACAGTTAAGCCACCAGCACAATCATGTTCATTACAGCAGTATTCACCATAGCCAAAATATAGAATCAGCCTAGATGCCCCTCAATGAATGAATGGATCAAGAAAATGTGGTATACACACAATGGAATTTCTACTCATCCATCAGAAAGAACGATATAGTAACATTTGTAAGAAAATGGAGAGACTTGGAAAAAATTATATTAAGTGAAGTAAGCCAGACACAGAGAAACAAAGGTTGTATGGCTTTTTGCATTAGTGATAGATAGATAGATAGAATGTGCTTATAAATCTGTAAGTAAAAACACTAGGTGGTTTGAAAGGGGTTACAAATAAATTAACTGAAATATAATAGACTCTATGGAGAGTGCAAATAGTATAATTCTTTAGAAAGACTAAGTCAAAACCCGACAAAAATAAGTACCAGTAAACAGGTATTTGCAAGGGGGAGGGGCCCTAGGAGAAGAGGGCAGATTAGATGCATGAAGAGGGAAGGGGGAGAATGCAGTCAAGAAGGGGTAAAAAGACAAAGAGGGAGGGTATAAATGTTGAAGCAATGGCACAGATCAAGGTGCATTGTATACACAAACTGTTTTGTTAAATGGCAAAACAAATTCAATACATGTCTTAAAAATTTAAGAAAAGTGAGGGAAGGGGTGGTTTGGGAGGGGTGGCTGAGAATATTGAAAGGGGCGACCTTGATCAAAATGCACTGTATTCATCAACTGCTCTACTAAATGGCAACTTCTTTGTCCAACTACTTAAAGATAAGAAAATATTAAAAAGTAAGTCGACTAAAGATGGCATGCTTCTGCCATTTGGAGAGGTGTGAAGTGGTACCTTTTTCAAGTTTACTGGGTGGTGTGCAACTGTTTATCTCTCTAACCTGTATGGTTCTATGTGGTTGTTTATATTTTCCTGTCTCTGTTTTGTGTTGTCCTGTTGCCCCAGGGACATGGTGACATTTCTTGTTGTTGTCAGTCAACCTACCTACTTATCTTATATAGCCTCTGGGAGGAGAGTCCAGTCTGGCACAGGAAGGAAAGCTGCCCGTGGGATGAATGGTTTGAGCAAGACACCAGCAGGGACTTTGTAGCTGAAGCTAGGAAAGCCTCAGAGAGAAGCCATTTATTATCTGGGAAACTGATTAGGATGAGGTCTTTTAGGCCCACAGATCTCAAACATGGATGCAAAGTTTCCTGGAGGCCTTGCAGACCTTGACTCAGTGTGTCTAAGAGTCTGCATTTAATGGACCCCTCCCACTGGTCCAGGGGCCATGTCTTGAAGTCTTAAAGCAGGCGAAATAGACCAGTGTTGTCCTTTGAGTCATACCATGCATTTCATGTTGCATTTATCTAACATGGCCCACACTCTAGGTACAAAGACCAGCTCTACATTTGGTGAAGGGGAGGTCTGAGTGATTTTTCTAGAACAGCAGATGAAGAAGTAGATAGCCACTCACCCATGCTGTGCAGCTGGTTAATGGCAGATATAAAGGATTCCTGGTCAGCTTGTGCAGTGCTTTGACTATTTTACTATTTCATCATTTTCATTTTAGTAGAAAGAATTCACTAAATTATCAATATATAGCTTTAAGCAACTTCCCTGCAGACATTACTTTTTAAAATGGTGAAGCAACAGGGAAGGGAAGAAAATTATATTTTCAGGATGTTTTTTTCTCACAGGATTCCTGTAAACTGTAAGCTCCCATAATAGACTTCACATACAATTTAATTTTACCAAAAATCAATTTATACATACTACTTTACCAGTGCACATTGCATAAATAAAGGCTCACCTGAGTTGATTAATTTGTCCCTGTCAGACTCTTCTTGCCCATCTTTTTTTTTTTTTTTTTGAGCTTTCTGGAAGCTCTGACTTTAGGCAAATGCTTCTTCTTTAGACTTCAATTTTTGTCACTTTAAAAATGGTGTTGGACCCACTGTCTGTAAGGTCTTTGCGGTTTTAATAGATTTTGAGTCTGAAGTTTTCTTCTTTGTATATATTAAATATGGTTTTCTGGGACTCTGCTCTCTAGCTGTCACTTTTCTCTCTACACGGTTCATAGCTTTCCTGGCCAGAAAGTGATAAGTGAACAGTAGAAAGATTGATATTGTGGTTACTTTATATTCAAGAAAGAGCATGGAGGTACTATTTAAAACCCAGAAACAGAATGACTTTCTGTTTGATTTCCAAAGGCTCTTAAGCTTCAACTCTTCCCACGAAGAAAGGTATCAGTTAATTGTCCCATGTCCTGCCTGCCTTCAAAGAAAAAATAAAGTCAAGTGCATTGAGCCTATCAGAAAACTTAATTGAGCCAACTGTGGGTTTTCCCATCCTGCTTTGTGATCTCAAGGCCTCAAATAGGCAAAGCATAATCCTTTAGTAAAACCTTTGGATAAGTTCCATCCCACCCCAGTCATTTTCCCTGAGAACAGCCCTGGTTCAAGACCAGCATTTAGAACGAGGTTCAAATAGCACTGGTGCCATAAGGCTCCTTTCCAAGCATTGGGCTTGGACATGTGTGGATATGAGAGAAGGATGAGCTAGTCACAATGGAATAGACCACTAGATGGTATGTGAGATCTGAGGGCAAAGTCATTTTACCAAGCCAGAGCCATAGTTTAATAAAATGGAAGTGTTGGTCTGTAAGCTGTTTGAGTGTGTTTGACTCACTAGTTCAAGTATTCTGTATTAGAATATGAAAATGGAAAGCAGGCATAGGCCTGACTCCTCAAGGTGAAGATGTCTATGCCTGCATCTGAAAAAGGAAGTGTCCAGTCAGGGTGCACTTGTAGGGAAGACAAAGGTCCAGGCTAGAAGAAAAGCATGCCAGTGAGTTAGCCCTGGGAAAGGTTCTCAAAAGCTTTATGTTGGCACCAAGAAAACGATGGACCCAAAGGTGGGGAGGAGTAGATTTAGGCATTCCTTAGCTAGTCATGCCTTGCAGGAAACAGGTCCTCTGCACAAAAGCGAGTGCTGTTGGTGTGATGAACTGAATGACAAGTGTCTTGTATTTCAGCAGGTGAGAAAGCAAGAGAGGCTATGGAAGAGAAAGAAAAGAAAGGAAGGAAGAAATAACAAAAAGTGAACAGCAGAAAGACTCCGAGGCCTGAGTTTTTTTAGTCTTCTTGGTGACTGTGAGGAAGCTCTCTCCAAGGGGTGCTAGAAGGGAAGGAGGTGACCAGACAGGGGAGCATCAATGGCAGCCTGCTTTGGTTTGCATCCGTGCTGTGGATCTATCTTCCCATTCCGTCTCACAACACGAGTCCGACACAGTTGGGCTAAGGATTAACTGAGCAACTTGGGGAACAGTAGTAAAAGTTTGCACCTGGAAAGCCAGTGGAATCAAAGCTGCAAGGGTAGTTTCCAATCTCTGCCAATAAGTATCTTGCCTCTCCCAAAGTTTTAATTTCCTTTGCTACAAAGCCAGAGCACACCTAAGCTTTTAAGTCTGTACACTAGCATTGCTCGCAAAGTCTAGGCACCACCTTACACCAATTCAATTAGAATCAGATGTCATAGGCTTTTTTTTTTTTAAAGCTCCCCAATAAATTCTAGTGTGTGTCCAGGCTTAAGCACTGCTTTTGTACTCAAAGTATAAAATGCCCATCAGTGGTAGCACTGCCTGGGAGCTATCAAGAAATATAGAATCTCAGGCCATGGCTCAGAAGCCTATTCAAAGGGATCTATATTCTGAAATAATTTACCTGCAGATCTGAATTTCAAAAGCCCACTTACAGATGATCCCCAGATAACTTTTTTTTTTTTTTGCTGTGGTTCTAGGATTTGAACTCAGGGCTTGCTAGGCAGGTGCTCTACCACTTGAGCCATGCTTCCAGCACATTTTTCAGATGACGTCTCACACTTTTTTTGTCCCGGAATCACCTCAGACTGTGATCTTCCCACCTCTGCCTTCCGTCTAGCTGGGTTTCCTGGTGTGTAGTAACAGCTCGTTTGTTGAGATGGGACCCTGCTAATGTTCTGCCTGGCCCGGCCTGGACATATGCCACTATGTCTAGACCCTAAATCATATTTTAATTTTAACTATACAGTAGTTTTAACATACCCAAATGCACAGAGAATATTTTAATCAACATCTATGTACCTAACCTGGTTTTATGAAATCACTAGGTGTTTTGGTTCTTTTTTCTTTTCTTTTTTTTCTATTTTGCTTTTACCTTTGTTTACACATATATTAGTCACATATATTTCCATGGATGATGCCCAGTGAATTTGTCTTGAATTTTCCTTTCTTCACAGATGCAGTCATTATTCTGACTTAGTATTTATTTATTTAGTCAATCAGTCATGAGGCTTGAACTCAGAGCCTGGGTGTTGTCCCTAAGCTTTTTTGCTCAAGGCTAGCACTCTACCACTTTGAACAACTGCTCCAACTCTGGTTTTTCTGGTAGTTAACTGGAGATATGAGTTTCATGGATTTTCCTGCCCGGGGTTACTTTGAACCGTGATCCTCAGATCTCAGCATACTGGGTAGCTAGAATTACAGGCGTGAGCCACAAGTGGCCAGCCTAGTTGTTTATTTAAAAATTACATTCATGTTTTTATATGATTATCAAATAGTTGGCTACTTAGCTAATTGCCTTGCCTACTTAAAAGGCTTCCTGTCATCAATGGGTTCTTACATTCTTGAGCTAAATCCTAGTAGGATATTCATGCATACATACATACCACATACATGCACTCGTCTGTATAAAATTCAACACAGGTACACATGAAAACACAAAATACACTCAGATATGTGCCCATAGCACACATGCATACACACAACATGCATATGCATTCATGTAGAAATATACAAGTACACAGATGCGCCAAACATAATATATGTCTACACACACAACTATAATATACCCATACACATTCATGCATGCATGTATACCAGTTTTCTTTATGGGCCAGCAAAGAAAAGAAATGCTAGCAACCAAATCCATATGGAAATACATTGCTAGATTTTGTTCCTAGCATTTTTCTTGGGACTTACAGTGTCTAGTGAAATTGTTCAATGTTTCTTTATTGTCAATTTTGGTATGAAGAATATGCTGGCCATAAATGTGTTGGGTAGTTAGCTTAAAAAATATTCTCCAGAGGACTCTTTTTCTGATTGAGTTTCTGCCACTTTCATGGCTTTCCTTTTACTTTCAAATAAACTTACTCTGTTTAAAAAAATATTGTCCAGGACTAATTTTTCAAAGATAGCAGTCATGTTTCTTAGGGATACAGCTAGAAAAAGGTTGCCAATTAAAGCACCAAGGTCTTGTGATTTTTTGTGTGTGTGTTTGGAGTATTAGAGTGACTGGCCAGTCATTCCTTTTTGTTAATGATAATTAGTTTATTCATAATTTCTATTTCTTCTTGAGTCAATATTTGCAAGGTATCTGTTTCTAGAAATTCATGTTTTGTTAATTTTCAAATTTATTGACAATAAGCATTTGATTCATTTATTTAAAAATGTCTCTGTAATTATCACCTAATTTTCCCATTTGACTCTTATGTCTCAGTTATTAGTTCTTTTCTCCAGACACCAGCTTTGTAAATTACTCCTTGATACTTTCTTCTTATATTTTCTTTAAGTTTAGTTATGTTTTTATTTGTGGTCTATTTTAAAGCCTATTACATTTTTTGTGTAATCTTGTAAATCTTAAACTTAAAAGAAATCTCCATAAGGGAGTAAATTTGACCTCTAAGTTCATTGTATATGCATTTCACAATTTTTGATTAGTGCCTTTATTGTTTCTCAGTTCTATATATCTAGTAATTTCCATTGAAATGATCTCTTTAACACATTAATTATTTTGAAGGGCATTTTAATGCTCCTAAGCATATGTCATTATTGTTTTAACCATACTTTATTGCTATTATTGCTTTTGGTTTAATTGCATTGTGGTCAGATCATTCAATTTCTACTGCATGGTGCCTATGAAGCACAATTTTCTTTGGATGTAGAAAGTGACCAACTTTTACAACTGTTCCATGTGCCTGTGGACTTACTGGATTCATAGGGAGATGTTCCGTGTTAATTTTTCTGCATAAAAGTTTAAGACCCTTTCAAAGAATAGAAAGATAACCTATATAACTTACAAGCCAACTGATGAGACAGGGAGTATAGAAAATACAAAGGCAAATTAAAAAAAAGAAATTTTAAAAAGCGAGAGGAAAAAGAAAAGAAAAACTTTTTAAAATAGAATAGAAATAGGTAGAAATAGGCCAAATATGTTGATAAACATATTTGGTAAAATGATAAACAAAGCCCCACTATCTACTTCTTACAAGAATCAAAGTCCAAAAATAAGGAGATGGAAGGAGATTTATCACTAAACTAAATAAAAGGATTATTATAACTAAAATGGAACTGAGCAGTGAGCACTCATAGTCAGGAGACAAAAGAAAACAATAGCACTAATAAACTTTCATAGACTTAATGCTTCAGGCTTGTGTGTTATATAAAAAGCAACTGAGTTACTGACATATAAAAAGCAACTGAGTTACTAACAAAGCCACCCATTCAGAACTTGAGAGACGCACTAGGAAAAAGACAAGTTTTGTAAGGATACAGAAAATCTGACCAGAAAAATTAACCCATAACATCTCATTAGATCCACAGAGAATGGCCCAGGCATGTCTATGAGGGTAATAATGAAGAATCTTGTTTTCTCAGGAGAGGGTCCATCATTAGGTATGATTAATCCCATTCTTTAAGAATGCAAGTACCAGAAACAAACAAAGAGGCTGTGCCTCTCTGTCATGCAAGGCATTGTCTGTTCAGCATGAAATGACTCCTACATAAGTATTACAGAGAACATGCAATAAAGTTTTCAGGTCCTTTTGTGGAATACTTTCCGACAGTGTTCTCAGACTTAAATTCAAACACCTACCCCCTGGACCATCACTTCAGCATCGCCATCCAGTCAGCATATTTTTTAAGATCAATGACATCTTGAAGTCAGTCACTAACGGCATGAGTCAGAGCTGCTTCACAGAGATACCGGCATGCCCTGTTTTATCACAAAGGAGCAACGTGGAGAAATATCTGCTGATAAGCAAACCACCAGCAAATGAAAAACAATAACGGAATGCCTTCAAACTGACTCCACAGTGCATTTTGTATGCTTTTCTCATTTAATATTATTTATGAGGGATAATTTACTGATATTGTTGTTACCCCAAATTATATACCAAAGAAAATTAAAGAGCACCGTAGAGGAGGAAATAATGAATAGTAGCATTTAATTAAAGCCAAAGTGGGTACAATCAATGACTGTCTAATACAATAATGAGCTTAATTTAATTTTAATTTAATGGGAAAAAATGAAGCTTTAATCAACTGCCTATGGAATTAAATGACGGCAGTTTTAGAAAATGTAAGTTTTTCCAAAGTAGAGCACTAGGAGACTGACATTGACAACAGCAACAACAAAAAGTCAATCCACCGATTTATATTAATTTTCTAGCAGAGTCAGAGAGAAGGGTTTCCTGCAGTTAGCAAGACTATGCATTTTTATCTTGGGTAAAATGAAATTGACAAAAAAGCAAGGCTCTAACTTTCTGAACTTTAGAGTCATCAAAAAAGTAGACAAAAATTGGATTTCTATAAGGACTGTCACTTTGGGATGGTGGCTCAAAAGGGACAGAATGGATGCCTCCTAGCAGATCTGCTCTGCCAGCAGTATGGCATCTGAGGGTGAGAAGGACAGTGGTATGGGTAGGAGCATCGACAGTCCACAAGCTATTGGTGGCTGTGTACATGGATCACAGAACTCAGTTTAAACAAGGAAGTGATAAGCATCATTCTATATAGTCATATCCACATTACTATTGGGCCACTGTGATCCTCTGCTAAAAATATCCTGGGGATATTCTGGTTATTACAAACAAGGAGAAACCATGCAACCTATGTTTCTTTGGGTCTGGCTTACTTCACTTAATATGATTTATTTTTCCCCCCAAGCCTTTCCATTTCCTTACAAATGGGTCAATGTCATTCTTTCTGATTGGAAGCATAGAATTCCATTGTGTATATATACCACATTTTTTTGATTCAAGAAATGGAAGAGAGAAGTTTGTTTTTCTATTGTACTGTTTACAGTTGTTTCTTTTTTCTTTCTTCCCTCTTCGGTTCATTCCCTGTTGTCACTGTTTTTGATCCTATGTCCTTTGTCTTATATGTAAGTTATTCTGATTTGGGGAAGGAAAGGGGAATCACAGGAAGAGTGGGACAAAGGGTGAACCAATTCAACAGTGATACTCATTAGACACTATGTTGGAAATGAGCTTTACCACTTGGAGGAAAGGAGAGTGGGAGAAAGTGAGAGAGGGATAACACTGTTCACAAAGAAGTGTACTCATTACCTTACTTATGTAACTGTAACCCCTCTGTACCTCACATTTACAAGAAAAAAATTTTAAAGTAAAACTAAAATAAATAAGGAAGTGAGACTGATTTTCCCTGCCTTAGCTTTGACTGTGAGGAAAAGCAGATGTACTCATTAGAGTTGTGCTAACAAGGTTTTGAACTCCAACTCTGATGGAAGAAAAGGATTCTCTCTGCTTGAACCACTTAATCCATGACAACATGAGAGGCAATCTGGCCCAGTGCACAAAGCACCAGATTCAAGGTGCGTTCTATGACCTTGGCCACCTCACATACTTGTTTTGAGACTCTGGTTCTTTTTTTCTGTTGGTTGCACTGGGTTTTCAACTCAAGTCCTCAGGCTGGCTAGGCTGGCGCTGTTAAGTCACACCCCCAGCCCTGCTTTTTGCTGGTTATTTTTATGGTAGGGTCTTGCTTTCCACCTGGCACACACTTTGACTGCAATCCACCTACTGTGTGGTTCATGTTATTGCTGAGATAATAGGCATTTGAAGTTGGAATCTCATGGACACTTTGTTCAGGCTTGTCTAGAACCATGGTCCTGCAAATCTTAGCCTCTTATGTTGCTTCTGATGATAGGCAAGCGTCACTACACCCAACTATGGGCTGAGAATGGCTCTCATGAACTTTTCGGCCCACCCTGGCTTTGAAATATGATCTTCCCATTCTCAGCCTCTCAAATAGCTAGAATGACAGGTATGTACCACCAGTTCCTGGTGAGGCTCAGATCCTTCATATGGAGAGTGAAGTTAATCCTGTTCATCTTGCTTTAACACACATGATTTCTAGGTGATTCAGAAGATTGGGGAAAGACATTTATCCAATGTCTGCTGTTACCAGTCACAGAAGCAAGTAGTACATATTATTTCACCTACTTTCTTGTGCATTTATTGATCTACATGTCCTTTACTGAGCTAGAGTCAAGTACATTTGTGGAGCCAGGCCCAAACTTGCATGATATGCATTTACTCTCTCCTGAAGCCTGAATGCTAGCCCATGAGTAGTCTTGGAGCTCACTTTATAGTCAAAGGGAAAGGGCTCAGAGCTGCTGGAGCTATTTTGATCTTTTCTTGGATTGCTATTTTTAACTTATACTCATCCATAATAGTTAGATATACACCAACACCCCCCCACATGCACACACACGCATGTGTGCACACACACGCATGTGTGCACACACACATACACACAAACAGAGCTTATTATTGGACACATTCTATCAGCTCTCCACATTCTGCTCTATCAGACTCAACTGCATAGTAGCAGACGTTACCTCATGTGAAATTCTAGGCAACTCTCAGCACAGAGCAGGTGCCACTATTCATATGTGCCTGTACAG
Organism: Perognathus longimembris pacificus; assembly: GCF_023159225.1. NCBI lineage: Eukaryota > Metazoa > Chordata > Mammalia > Rodentia > Heteromyidae > Perognathus > Perognathus longimembris. The sequence continues at coordinate 59,135,842 of NC_063168.1, read as the reverse complement.
ATGATTTGATTATTTGCATTCTCTTAGTTTTTTTTTTTTCTTTTTTTTGCCAGTCCTGGGCCTTGGACTCAGGGCCTGAGCACTGCCCCTGGCTTCCTTTTGCTCAAGGCTAGCACTCTGCCACTTGAGCCACAGCGCCACTTCTGGCCGTTTTTCTGTATATGTGGTGCTGGGGAATCGAACCCAGGGCTTCATGTATACGAGGCAAGCTCTCTTGCCACTAGGCCATATCCCCAGCCCCAACATTCTCTTAGTTTTGATGGATGCTTTTAAAAATATTTTACTGGGCTGGGAGTGTGGCTTAGTGGTAGAATGCTTACCTAGCACGTATAAAGCCCTGAGTTTGACTCCTCATATAGAGAAAAGGCCAGAACGGGTGCTGTAGCTCAAGTGGTAGAGTGCTAGCTTTGAGCAAAAAGAATACAGGGACTGTGCTCAGACCCTGAGTTCAAGCCCCAGGACTGGCAATAAAATAGTTATTTCACTACCATTTATTGGTTGAACAAGTGGGTTTGGTTGTGACCTTTCTGTACATTCTCACAATATTCCCTGATCAAGTTCACCCCCTATCTCTCTTCCTCATCCTCCTGTTACCTCTTTTCAAACAATTTCAGCAGGTTTCATTATTTTGCATATATTTGCATATAAAGTACTTGACTCCATTCACCCTCCTTCATTCTCTTCATTTCCCCTCTCCTTCTTATTATATACTTTCCCTGTTCTAGTAGCTGAACATTCCTGTTAATTCACTCCTCAATAATCCACTACCAGGTGCCTACTTCCTGTTATATATGTCACGTTTCATCATACTATTTTATGCAGCAGAGTGCGGGGGTCCCTCCCTAACCCCTCTCCCCCAACTGAGACCCAAACACTGATGACTCACCAATGCTTCCTAAAAGTCTAATTAATCAGCCCCAGCAGCACTGGAACAGAACAGCATTAGTTCAAGGGACAGCAAATAGTTCTCCTGAATGACTGATAGTTTTGGAATGGGAGGGTTAGTTCAAGCCAAATAATATTGGTAAGAATCCAAGTTGCCTTCATGATCATATTTGAGAAATCTCACTGGCAAAACAATGATGTCTAGACTCTTTTTCTCAGAATTTACTCATGATCTCCAACTCCCCTTTCTTTAGTAATGAGCTATGGGGAGAACTTCACATGGTTCAGTCCCCCAGTGCCTATTCAGAGGGAGATGTGAGGTGTGGCGTGCCCTGTAGAGGCAGGGAGGCTCAGCAGAAGGTGAGGTTGGCCATCGAAGCTGTTGGTTGACCCTGTGGTCACAGCCTGGTCTGCTTGCATGTGAGCAGGCTGTTGTCTGTCTAAGCTTGTTACTCTGGTTTCACTGCACAAAGGAGAAGGCTACTCCATTACTAGCCAACTTTGCATCAGTGCTCAGAGAGGCAGGCAAGGGAATGGAGTACAGCTCTGAGAAGACACGTGTAGGACTGGAAACTGCCAAAGGAGAGCCCCAAACTGACCATCATCAAAATTTTTTAGAAGTCCACTTCAGGTAGAATTAATGGTGGACTATTAAACCCAGCAGAACTATGCAAATGGATATGCAGAAGAGACAATAACAGATTGAAATTATTTATTTATATGTTTACAGTTTGTATTAGCCTTAGCATTTCTTTAAACACGGTCTGTGTCTTAATATATTTTTTCCCTTTCTGTCCTTAAGGCTTGGCTTGATGCCTTGTTCTTAATAGATGCTCAATGAATGATTAATTGAGTTCAGTATTTTACAAGTAGAAGCTCTTCCAAAGATGCTGCATTAATCTGATGCTTGTTACTACCCCAAATAACAAAGCAAGACAAATATGCTACCTGGGCTGTGATAGGATGGGTCACAGTGAACTCTGGCAGGAGGGAATTCCTGAGCAAGGGTGTAGACCCTGGATCCCAGCTACTTATCCTAGCAGTGGGAACTGTCACAGAGGGAGAATGGGAAGGGCCCAGGATCTCATATGTGAAGGACCCAGAAGGAGAGAATTGGCTCTATAAGGGACTTTAAGGAGAAGTAGCCCCAAGAAAACAGAATAGGTCAACAAGAAGACCAATCACAGGCAGTGCTCATCAATGTAAGAAGATAGAATTTTTTATAGGTGGAAGGATCAGAGTTTCTGCACTACATCCTGTCTAGATCCTCAAACCTTGAATATAGGGTAAGTGCATGGGGGTGTGGGGTGTGACCTCTGTCTAACAGAGACTATGGCATGAGTCAAGGACTCATGTGCCATAGGGGAAAAAAAAGCAGAAACAGGTTATCTGGGGACAAGGGGCAAAGAGTTAGGGTTAGGCAGGCAGCAAGTAAGTATTTATTGACTTGTTGGAGCAAATCAGAGTTGGAGCTAGATACCAAGGGCTCGGTGTGAGAGGTTGAACTTTTATTAGGGTTCCATGACCTTGGCCATAGGTGAAGGAAGAGATAAAGCTCCAGATGGTCTGGCTAGCCATCAAATGGTGTGTTAATCCACTGATCTGAGTTATTTGGTGGTGTTTTCATGACCTGAAAGCATTCATATGTCAGGTCAACCTAGGGAGCAACAGCATTGAAATAATTAAGCATATACATATGCCAGTGGTTCTCAAAGTGGGTTGTGTGTGTATATTAGAAGCTTCAGCATCACCTGGGAACTTGATATCAATGCAAATTTTCCGGCTGGCATGGTGGTTCACATCTGTAATTCCAGAAGGCGGGAACAGAGGAGCATGAGTTCAAGGGCAGTGTGGGACTCTACATAGAGAATGGTAAGCTAAACGGAGGTACATAGCGAGACTCAATCTCAAAAACCAAAGAAGAAAAGGAGGAAGAGAGGAAGAATAGCAGGGGAAGAAGAGGGAGGGGGGGAGAAGGGTAAGAAGGGGGGAGGAGGAGGAAAAGGAGGATGTAGAAGGGGGAGAAGGGACAGGGAGAAGAGGAAGAAGAAAAGAAAGAGAAAGAAATATTATTTTGGTCTCTACAAGGCAGATTATTAGGCCCAGTGTGTAAGAAGCATGCAAAATGGTGGAGGGACTGAGGAGACAGTTCTTTGGTTTCTAATAAACCTTCCAGGTGATGCTGAAATATGATCAGGTTTAAGAACCACTGCAGTAGACAATGTCTCAGGCATTTCTGGGGATCTCAGGAACCTGTCTGAAAGTCTGGTAATGCCTATGGGCTCCTTCTTAGAGTAGTGTTTTCAAACATATAGAACTATGAAGGAAACCAATCATCCTGAAATACAGTCATCTGAAATGGTACCGAAATACAGTTATAAAAAGTTATGGTACAGTAATATATGTGCTTCTTTATTAATGCATTAAATAACAGTATCTCATGGTAGATCTAATAACATCTGTAATTCTGAAGTAGTGGTAAGCTGAAGCGATATTTCAAGATGTCTACAACAATTGTCATGTGATTTCCACGGTGATAAATTTACAGACTCCCAAGCTGAAGTTGATTTGTCACCTACATTCACAATGGGAGAAATGCTGGATTTTAGTGAGAAAGAGTCATTTTGTTCTAAGTCCATGATCACCTGAATTCTACTTAAGGTCCTCTGATATATATGGCCTCAGAATTAAGACATCTGCTAGCAGTTGATAACTATTTATTATTTGTGCTAGTACTAGGGCTTGAACTCAGGACCTCACATTCTTATTTAGCCTTTTCTCTCAAGGATGGCACTTGACCATTTGATCCACTCCTCTACTTCCAGCCTTTTTTTTTTTTTTTTTTTTTTGGCCAGTCGTGGGCCTTGGACTCAGGGCCTGAGCACTGTCCCTGGCTTCTTCCCGCTCAAGGCTAGCACTCTGCCACTTGAGCCACAGCGCCGCTTCTGGCCGTTTTCTGTATATGTGGTGCTGGGGAATCGAACCTAGGGTCTCGTGTATCCGAGGCAGGCACTCTTGCCACTAGGCTATATCCCCAGCCCTACTTCCAGCCTTTTGTTGGTTAATGGGAGATAAGTTATCTGACATACTTTTTTTTTTCTGGGGCTGGCTTTGAACCTCAATCCTCAGATCTTAGCCTCTTAAGTATCTAGGATTACAGATATGACCCATTAGTGCTTGACCTTTACTCTATTCTTTTAACAACACTATTCCTAATAGCCCCATTTTAGGAATGAAGAAATAGAGGGTCAGATACTTGTAGAGACACCCCTGATGTCTTACAGAGCAGGAGGAGCACGAGTTTAGAACACAGGACTATCAGTTTTCTCCTGTCTGATCCATTCATGTTTCCTGGGCGTTTGCAATGGAACCAGGGCCATAGTACTTGCTCAATAAGTGTTTTCTGCATAAGTGAGTGAATGGATTGAGTTGAATTGGATAACAGCAGAGCCTACTTCCTTCATAGTTCACACTTTACCGCCTCTTCTCCCCCCTCCCCACCCCATTCATCTAGGAGGCAGGGAAAGGTAAGTGCAGTTCCCCGGATCAGCCAACAGCTGAGCTTTGATTTAAAATTGCTGTTGAGTATACATATTAGGAGCAACATTATTCTACCAGCACTGGAAAACAATTCACAAATTGAGGAGTGGAGTGTCTCAGCAAGGAGAGTGCAAGTCCCTCTGGCTTCCCTGGGAAGCAACTGAGCTTGTTTGTCTATGAAACAAGTTGTTCCTTGCATTCAACCCATGTCCTTCTTTAACTTACAAATTAGTGCATGGCAGCAGGAGAGAAATGAAGGCGGTGGCTAAGAGGGCCGATGCTGAGAACCTACGGGAAATCCAAAACTAGGCAAGAGAAACAAAGGAAGCCTTCTCCCTCTTCTGAGCAAACCAAATTTGTCCCAGGGGCTTTTCCGAAAGGTCTGATGCTCTTAACTAGCCACCCTTCATTTAATTATCTTAAAGGGGAATTGGATGCTGGAAATTCATTTACATAGCAGCAATTCGAACACTTAAGCAATTAAACTCTTAAGAACCGACATATGCGCTGGAGAAATGATATATCTATGCGGCAGGATTAATCAAAAGCTAATCATGGAAAGTATTACCCAGGTCTGGGAGAATATGCTACCATGCCCACTCGGGTTTGTGATATTGCAAAGCCTGCTAATGAGCGATGCTGGATTTGACGGGTTACCATAATCTCTTCCTGCTGAGTGTGAAATCCACATCGCGTTAGCTGTTTCTTTTGGCTGTGTCCTGTCCTGTGATCAACACTGTTATTATTAAAATTTTTAAAAGTGTGCTTTCTAAGGAAAAATGTGGAGCCAGTCCCTGGGGATGCACTTGGGGGACTGATAGTACTTGCCTCTGAGGACAGAAGTGACATGGTGGCAGGTGCCTGGTAGCACGAAAGAAAGAATGGGAGCTGACTCTAAACACAGTGAGAAAAAGGCATCTGCAGTGGGAAGAAAGAATCTGGATCAGGGCGTGAAACAGTACCTCTGCCCTTGCCAGATGCCATATATTCAGTTTTGGATATTTCCCGGGTCTAGATGTTCCTGGTGAGAGTGGGGTGGGGTTGGAGGAGACAGACACCAAACTTCCACAAATTGCAAGTGCTTTTTAGGCAAGCACTTAATCACTTGAATCACACCACTAACCCTTTTTGCTTCAGATACTTTTCAGATTGGGTCTTGTGTTTTTGTCTGGGCCAGCTTCAGACTGTAAATCTCTTGCCTGTGCCTCCTGTGTAGCTATGATTACAGATATCAAGACCCACACTGGCTTGCTGATTAAAAATTAGGTCTTGTTAACTTTTGACCTTAGCTGCCCTCAAAACCGAGATCCTCTCCATTTCTAGCTCCCAAGTGGCTGGAATGATAAGCATGCACCTCCAGACCTGACCCTCATAAAGTTTCTTAAAGATGATCTTTGAGAGAAGACATAACACAAGAGTGTGCTAGTCGAAGCTAGGGAGGCAACCCAAAGTAGCCCAGTTATATAGATGCCAGCTACAGGGCAGATAAGTGTTCTGATTTTTTTTTTAACTCAACTTCCTAGTGCTAATGTTGGCATAGATCCTTAACCAAAATTAAAAAGAAAACAAACCAAAAACATATTTCTAACCAGAAAAGCAGGTAGGGATCACTGAAAAGCCACCATGGGTATAAACTCAGAAGCAAGCAAGCAAAGCAGGCTCATTTCCCCTTCTGATAGGCTGGCATGTGGCAGGTCAGGGAATGAGGCAGAGAGCAGGCGACTCATTTCAGCTTTTGATGGAATCTCTCCTGCTAGTCGTTTGAGTAATGAGATAGATGTGGATTACTTGGTAACAGTATTAAGTGGATTTATAGTTACTCAAGCATCAATAACAAGGAGTGCGGATTGATGGCTTTGTGTCCTCTGCCCTGTCTGTCTAACATTCTTAGCCAGCACCAGGATGAGGCCTGGCCCATCAAGTTTGCTCATAGCTCCCTCTCAAGAGCTCAGTCCTGAGACTGGGCCTCTGCAGTTGCTATGGCAACACTTCCGTTTCCAGTACCCATTTTTTCCTCATCCCCAAACCCTTTCCCCAGCACCAAGGCCAAGGGAAAGGGTGAAAGACGTCAATGTCTGACAGTGGTGTTTTATAGCACTGTGCTCAGAGAACAATGAGCTGCCTCAGCCACCAGTGTAGGTCCTTGTTAGGTTGCTTCTAGAGAAATTGGCATCAGGAAGAAGTGGAGAAGTGTGATTCCCCAGTTTCCCTGTGTTGTCTTTCATTCTCGGGGGCAACATGCCGTGAAAAGAATATTTGCTTTCAAATGAGAGCTCACTTTACTTTTTACACCTTGGGTCTCAGTTTCCTCGCCTGTACAATGGGAATCATGATCCAAAGTAGTGGCAGGATTGAAAAATGTGGTCTAGTCAGTATGCCAAGCACCCATCAGCCCCTCCCTAAGTGTTAGTTTCTTCCAGCACTTCATGAGATAGCTCTGTGGAGGGACCATGAAGTGCCTCTGGCCCTGTTAGAGCCCACTCAGGACTTAATGGCAAGGCCATGACTGCCAAGATCAAAAGGCATCACAAAGGTGACATAGTAGGGTTCTTCCTGCTATGGAATGTCTTTGATGCTGGCAGACTAGAGGGAGGTCGTGGGGGTGAAGCAAAAGAAAATACAGGCTTCCTCTTTACCTGTCCTGGAACCTCAGGCTGTTTCCCCACAGGAAACCACCTGTGTTCTCATAGGAGCCATAGAAACAGCCTTCCGACCCCATGGATCTGGGAGGGTTAGGAGAGACGATGCCTTTGAGGTGGCCTGGCTCAGAGCCCAGTGCCTAGAGATGCTGTGTCCACGTCAGTTAAGATTTTAACTGTTATTTATAGTGAAGGCAGGTTCTGCAGTGAACTCTGAGTTCCCCTTAGGGTCCCTCTTAGTAGTGAGGGAGAACACTAACAAAACAAAACAAGAACAACTTGGAGACAAGTTGAGGGATTAGAGCTCAAATAATCAAAGGGACTTTGGGTGCTTGGAGGGAGTATCTATCATATCTGATGCACTGAGGTATTTAACAACAGCAAGGCATGGACATGAGGGGTATAAGAATTGACGCTTTAAGTCTTAAAGGAGCTGAAGGGAGCCAGGAGTGGGAGCTCACGTCTGTAATTCCAGCTACTTAGGAAGTTAAGATCAGGAGCATCACAGTTCAAAGCTAGGAAAGTCTGTGTGGTTCTATCTTAATGAAAGACTTGGTGTGGTAGCATGCACCCATCACCCAGCTACCATGGAAAACAACAACAAGAAAAGGAGGATCACAGTCCAGCTGTGCCCCTATCTCAAAAACAACCAGTGCAAAAAAAAAAAAAAAGATAGGAAGTATGGCACAGAGGTAGAGCACCTGCCTTGCAAGCATAGTACCATCAGTACTTCTGGTACTTGGAAGAATGGACGGGGGAATGGGGAGAAGAATGGGGCGAATGGAAGAAGCCGGCCCTGGGCATGACTGACAAGAGGCTTTCCTCTGCCTATTTAGCTGCCTGTCCAGTCAGATTCTCTGTAGCTTGAGATAAGGCAGCTAGAACACAGGGGTGGGTTGGACTAGCTGCTCCTTCAAGGCCATGCCAGACCTGACATCACTGGATTCCAGCTCTGCCTAGTCTTGGAGATGACATTACAATGGGGTCCTTTGAATACGGCTGAAGCCCTAGGATTGATACATGCTGGGAAGAACCACAGAGCACTTTAGAGCCCATGTATATGCAGGCACATGTGTTGACTGTAGTCTTAGAGCTTTTTGCTATTAGACCTCAGTTGGAACTTCTCTCTCTTTCATGCATTTATTCATCCTACAAATATATTCTGCTCATCTGCTATGGCAGACTGTGCTTTATGACCTATTTCCCCCAAGTTGCCAGCGTATTCTCTACTGAAAAACAAACTTCTTCTACCATATCTAAATTTTAGACTAATGATGGCAGGTGTTTAATACATTTTAACAAAATGCAGAGAGCTGGGATGGACCTCAAGAGTGTGCTAGGTACAGCATGCCTACCCTAGTCTACACGTGCACTGCCCTTCTTTCTATAGGAGGCTGAGTTTGGGTGGAGTGGAGTGACCATGGGCCTCCATCACTTTCTGGCTTCTGCTTGGTTTTGCTAATGGGGGACTTATCACAGGAGAACAGAGAGAGAGAGAGAAGAGGAGAGAGAGGGGAATGTGGCATTGGGATATTTGTTTTGCCAACCCCCTTAACACAGCACTGCATAGTATATCTCCTCTCCAGGCATCCCTATCCACATTCATTTCCTTCTGGGATCGAGTAATCATGCCTTCTCCATCAGGCCTGGGCTTGTAATGGTACCTAGTAACCATCCCGGGGATACTGCTCTTCCTACTTGTTTCCTTATCCTTCCCTTGCCTTGTAAAGAATCTCATTTGATAGCTGAGTACAGTAGCTTAGGCCTGTAATCCCAGCTACTCAGGAGCATCTATCAGAAGAATCATGGTTAGATTTTTTAGCCATCCCCCTCAAAAGGGTAGCAAGACTCCATCTTAACCAATAAGCTGAGAATGTTGGTGTCATCTGCTTTACATGGAAGGTGTAAATAGCTATCCAGGCCAATCCAAGTAAAAATCCAAAACCCTACCCAAAAGATAAATAATCAAGTTGCAAAAAGGGCTGGGAGTATGGTTCAAGTGGTAGAACACTGGTGTATCAAGGGCAAGACCCTGAACTTCAAATCCTATTCTTGCCAAAAAAGTAAAAGAAAAGCAATCTCGTTTTCTAAATGCACCTTGAATTATTTGAGTTGAGTGTCCCAGCTCTCTCCTTCCGGAACCCTGACTAATTATCTATTCCAACCTTCATCTTTTGACAGAGGAGAAAGCTCAGGAAGTGAATGGCCCAAGGTTACTCAGCTAGAGAGAAGGCCAGGACTCAGAGCCAAGAAGCCTATGATGAATCTATGGGAAAATGACCCAGATTTTCTTGGTGGCTTGTGTTCCATCTCTTTCTTTTCCCCCAGCTCCTGGAACATGCTGTCAGAAAGTTTCGCTGTGTAATTAATTATGCCAGCACATTCGATGAATGGAAGTATGATTAAGCTAGGCTGCTTGAGACGCTGATAAATGAACTACTGAATACACATTTCAGGTTCAGCTAAGAGAATCCAAACCTAGGTGAGGAAAAGTGCCCAACCTTGCATTCCTTGTTCAGAGGAGGGAAGTTTCCATGGTTCCTGTGCCGGGATTCCTCCCCTGCCTTGCCCATCCCCTGGCCATTCACTCAGGAATCAATCTACCGATAGGCACATTCTGTGTGGGAGTCAGGTAAATGCACATATCTGGAGTATTTTTTAAAGTGTGATATGCTTTATCAAATGTAACCTATGAGAGTAAACCTATGTATAAACATCTAGTTTTAGAAGGCATGTACCTAGAGGCAGCCTCTGTGCTCATGGCCTTATAAATCTCCTTCTTTAAAAATTGAAGGTCCTGCTGGGAATATGGCCTAGTGGCAAGAGTGCTTGCCTCCTACACATGAAGCTCTCGGTTCGATTCCCCAGCACCACATATATGGGAAACGGCCAGAAGGGGCGCTGTGGCTCAGGTGGCAGAGTGCTAGCCTTGAGCGGGAAGAAGCCAGGGATGGTGCTCAGGCCCTGAGTCCAAGGCCCAGAACTGGCCAAAAAAAAAATAAAAAAAAATTGAAGGTCCTGCATAGACCCCCTTCCAACCTTTCACATGCAATAAATCTACTTTTTCACTCCAATGGATAGGGGTAGAGACCAAGTACCCACAATGCAGATTCAAAGCCTGACTTAGGGCCTACACAATGTATCTCACTAAGACATTCACACCATACATGCTGCAAAACTGTATCTTATGACAGTTTTCCAGATGATAGGAGGTGACTTCCTCTGTTAAAATTGGTATAGGAAGACAATTTTATAACAAATAAAAGTTAAATGTTAAATGTTGTTCTCTCTCTCTCTCTCTCTCTCTGTGTGTGTGTGTGTGTGTGTGTGTGTGTGTGTGTGTGTATGTGTATCTGTCTGTCTGTCTGTCTGTGTGCCTGGGAACTGAACCCAGGGCATTTACTGGGAGTTGAAGCCAGGGCACTGAGCTTTCAAGGCAAGCAACTGCTCTACCATTTGAGCTATAACCTCAGCATATTTCTCCCCCTTTATTTTTTTTAATTTTTGAGGAAAGCTCTCATGAACTTTTGCCCAGACTAGCCTGAAACTTGTGATCCTCTTGTCTCCACTTCCTAAGTAGCTAAGATTACAGATATGTACCACCACACCTGGCTGATGAACACTAAATGTCCTGAGGAAGAGATACTTGTTACTAAAACTGCATGAACTTCTCCCAGCCTCACAGAAAAAACAACACTAGACACATGGATTAAAAAGTTTTTCCACTTCCCTCTGGATTTCTGACCTAATATATCTATCCCTTAGGACAGAGGTGGCAAACAGCTGCTATGGTCTTCTGCAACACTGGGGGTGTAGCTGTTATTAGGGTAACATGGCCGACCCTAGTAACCACCGTGGTTCCTTTTCTCACCAAGTCTGGATGCCACACATACCATGTTTCAGGCCTCCATTGCCAATCAAATGCGTCTGGCCTGCTCATTTGCTCTTTCCTGCTGCTGCCTGAAAGGACTTCCATAAGGCTCTGTGGTGTTTTCCATTCTCTGTGTAGTCTTCCTTCTCTCTCCTGACAATTTCTGGCTCCCTCCTCTCCCCCATCCTAGGTTCTGTTGATCAAAACACACAGAGCCTTGATCTGTGGTAGATCCTAAGCTTGTGGCTAGGAGCCTCTGGGCTCCCAGCTCTGTACACATCCCTGCTGGCCTCTGTTCACTCTCTTTCTAGAACCTGTACAGACCCACGCTCTGCTGCTCTCTACTAATCAGCGCTTGATGGGGATTTGCAAATCTTTGTAAAACTCATTATAAATCTTTTGTGTGCATAGGCCCTGGACTCCTATCAGGAGGGCAAATCCCTGCAAGGTAGAATCTTTTTTTTCCTTTTAGCTTTAATACTCAGCTCACCAGGGAAATCTACAATCTAACCTTATTGTTTTGGTCATAGAGTGGGCCTTGAAAAACTAAGCCACAATCGTTTGTTATAACTACTCCCCGGTCACACTTTTCATCTGAGGCTAAGAAAATAAATATTGTCATAAAATGATTATTGCTCTCTTGGTCCACAAAGTAAATTTAAATTTTTTTCTTTCCTCCTAAGTGCAAAAAAACACAAAACTAATTGAGAGAGCCTGAAATCTATTACTTATAAGTAATAATAATAGAAATCCAAATACAATGTCTTATGCCACTGCTATTAGCTTCTTTAGGATTCAGGCCTTTCCCCTACTTTCATTTGGCCAAATGCATTTCAGTAAGTGCATATGGGAACTGGGACAATAATAAAAGAATTATGCATTTCTGTATTTATTCGATGCCCTCCTAATATTGCACTCTATCTGCTCCAGATGAGATGGCCTTTTGACTGTGTGTGATTTGATTAATGTCCAAATATGGTTTGAAAAGTAGAAGGGGAGGCACTGAGATTGGGCTGGAGTGAAGGAGGAAATGTCCATTATGTGTCGAGCTATTTAGGCCAGTAAAAACACTCTCAGATATAAATATGTAGAAATAAAAACAGAAAGGTTTTGAAATGTGACTCCCTCCTCCTTTTATTTATTTTTTTAAAAGCAATCATAAGTGTATAAGTTGCTAGCATCTATAATCCTAGATACACAAGGGACTGAGATCTGAGGATCATGGTTTGAAGCCAATCCAGGCAGGCTGTTATCTCCAGTTAATCACCAAAAAGCCAGAAGTGAAGTTGTGCCTCAAGTGGTGGAGTGGTCGCCTTCAGCCAATAAAGCACAAGGACAGCGCCCAGGCTCTGAGTGAAGTCCCAATCCCAGAACACACTAGAAAAAGTGAATAGGCATAGGATCAGAGAGGTTGTATCTATAGTGATATTACTGACTCCCTCATCTGTAAAGCAGAAGACCTGCACTATCAGATCACCAATGATCTCTCCAGTGTTACAGGAGAGTCATGAGTGCCATTGTCCAGTTGGGTCTTGCAAGGAAGGTCCCTGGAAAGGGGAGGAGAGGGAATCCCCATCAAGGCTGTCCCAGTCACAGCCTTTTCCTCACTCTCTTTGCTCTTGTCTGCTAAGAGCTGAGGGATCTTTCCTAATTTGTAAGAAGGAGCTGTTTGTTCTCGCAGCCAGCCTGATGGAGATTAGTATGTAAGGACATTATCATTCAGCCAAGGGCTTTTGCTTTTTCCTAATGAGTGTCTATTCCTCTCGCCACTGGAGAGGATGTGGAGTTGGATCATCATTCTAATTAAGCACGGTCAGAAGCAATGGCGGATTCCTGGGAGCTCAGGGCTTTGAAGCTAGAACATCACCTGTTTCCACACTCCCACTTCACAGAAAAGGAATCCCAGAGGCAGAGTAAGCTTTTCCTCCTCAGGTTGAGGTTGAGGTTGGCAAGCTTCACATCATTAGGATGACTTGGTTCCCTTATTTCCCTTCCAGACAGAACACACGTCTCTGCCAGCCTCGCTGGCCACCTCATCTCCAACTTTCTCCACTTCTACCCATCATTCTTTCAGGGGTTGCCCACCTCTTTCTATTCTGAACGCCTCTCCTTCAGGAGTGCATTCCTACCCCAGCCACTCCCTGACTGACTCCCTCTTTCCATGCCTCCAGGGGTCTCCAACCGCAGCCTTACCCCTACCTTTCATTGAACTCTTTCTCCTGTTGGTCCAACAAGTAAATCCCTCCCCATCTTTTCTCCATCCTCATTCCTCTTTAGTGGTTGCTTTTCATATTCACCAACATGAATCAGTTTGTTTCCAATATCAGCCTATTTTCACCTACTAAAAAGATTTCAACATCCTCCCAGATACTGGTCCTCACACTTCATGGTCATACACTTGGGTCCTAGCTCATCCTCATTTGCATATGTCTTGGGCCCTGGACACTCAAATAGCATCATCATTGTTTCACTCCCTATCATTCCTCACTGGTCACATGTTCCTCTCCTCCATATGGTCTACCTCTCTTTCTTCCAGATGCAGCTCTTCACTCTCATCATGAACTTGTATTTCTGACTTGCATACATCCCCCGAGCTCTCTCGCATGATGGAATTCCTGTCCTCTGGCCAGGACTTCATGAACACTGGTGTTATATGTGTTCTAGTGCACCCCAGGGAAGTGTGTCCCTCTGGCTTGCTGTTGATCCCTGTCTTAAACACATAAGATAGATCTTCTATTTGCTCTCTGCCTCCAGGCCAGCAGCAGCCCCCAGCACTCACTCGTCCCATGCAGGAGCTCTGATCTCAGTGAAGCCAGCACTCTATGGCTTATTTCCTTCCATACAACACAAGTGCCAGACTCTAGCACTTCTCCAAAGTCTTCTCCCATTATCAGCATCTTGTCTTGCTTCTTGCAAGAGACTGGATGGACCATTGGGAGCCCTTCAAAGCCTTCTTCTCCACCTGACTCTCCTCTGATTCCAAGGGAGGACTGGCTCCTTACCTCAGCCGTGCCAGCTGTTCTGTATCTTTCTAGAACGTCTCTCCTTTTCTTTCTTTCAATGTCCTTGCTCCTCAGTAAGTCTCTCTTCTCTTCCCTCAGTAGGTTCCTTTCAACTTCTATAATCATTCTCCTTTCTATGCTTTGTAGCATGTCTTATTCTTGATGTGCTATTACAGCTCTGGCAACTTCCCCTCTATGCCAACAAGTTTCCAGAGATGCTGTACCAGAGCATCACCTTCTACTGCTTCCTTCTATTCAGATCCACAGATCTTAGTTCTACTGCTGCCATCCTCCAAGAGGCCTTCTGGGAAACTCTCTGCCCTTTAATTTCCTTAAGAGCTTTGCTGCTTCTGTGAGTTGTGACCTTGTTTTCTTGAAGGACACCCTCAACATGTGTTCTTAAAAGTATTCCATGCCCACAAGACTTCCCACTAGCCCCATCACTAGAAAGTCCCACTATATCTCTCATCTCAAGCCCTCCCTAGATTTCTTGTGAACTTTTTTTTCTTATTCTTTTCTATTGTGGTAAAATATACATAGCATAAAATGAACCACGTCAACCATTTTAAAGTATACAGTTCAGTGGCAGTAAAGACGCTTACATGGCAGTGCAACCTTCACTACTCTGCAGATCCAGAACTTTATTTTTACTACAAAACTGAAGCATCATGACCCTAAACAACCACACTCCCATCTGAGTTCCTAGTATTCCACTTCCTGGTTCTATAAATGTGACAACTTTGGATATCTCTTATATGTAAAATATATAGAAATTATCTTTCAAGGCTGAATTTTTTTCATATGCTTTCAAGGCCTATCCATGATGCATTATAGATCATATTTTTTTCCTTTTTATGGCTGAATAATATCCCATTGTATGTATGTGTCACATTTTGTATTTCAATTCCTCTATCCATGGTCACTTAGCACTTAACAAACTTATTAGTGTCTTGTCTTTGTAGAAGACCCTTCTCTGTGTTGGCACAGGTCAATATCAAGGTTTACAGCCTATATAGCACCTTTGAGTCCCATCTTCCCTTGCATGAATCCTTTGATGTTCCAGACCATCGCTGGCTTTTACAGAGCTCTACATCCCCCTTCCCCGTGCCCCTGCCAGCTCCACTACCTAAATCTGAACAGAGCTTCTCACACAGAAGGAATGCCCAGGAATGATTTGCTGAATAAGTGAATGAATGAACTCAATAGATACTTGAGAAGAGATCAGTTACGTATTTACAAACCTGGTAAATACATAACTAGAGATTTTTCTGTTGAAGTTTCATCCCCAGAGAGTATTTGTCATGGAAGTTACCTCCAAACACACCATGGATCACTCAAGATTTTTTTTTTTTTTATTACTGAGAGGTTCTCCTTACTCCATAAATCTTCAGCTTCACAAATGTAAATTGCCATTGAACAAGCAGAACGACGACATGGGCACTCGTTTGATCAAGGACCTGGTATTAAGACAGATGAACTTAGAAGGAGCAGCACTGGCCCGGGTATCTGCCCCATCCCTCATTCTTATTGTGATTAATGAGATGGGACATATATATATTTTTTTCTGTACTCTGCCTGAAAACATATCGAGTTTATGCCTCATCCTACAGTGTTAAATATTGTCTTAGAATTACATTATCTCTTACACAGATGGATGGGCCTGGTGCTGTGTGTACTGCTGACAGTTGTCTTGGAGTGGAACTAGGATTTCTGAGAAAATCATTCAGCCGTGATTACAGCCAGAAAGCATGCAGAGGACTCCAGTAAAATCAGGATACACAGGTATGCCCTGAATCCAAAAGCAAGTGGTTCAGACAAAGATGAGAAAGATGCCTAGGACCAAGAACAGAGACAGGAAGGGGAAGGAGACCTCAAAGGGACAAACTAATTAGTAATGATGCAGCCTAGAAGTGAGACCCTCCAAGGAAACAGGTAATTTGAATGTCATGGCACCAAGTAAAAACTCAACACATGAATCTATATTTTAGAGACTTTCCGTATTTGTGATTTTGTTTTATTATTAAAGTAGCCTCATGAAACAGATTAGTAATAAATTCTTATTCTCATTTTGCAGGTGGAGAGCAATGGAGATACAAAGGGCCTTAAGAGTCAATTGGGTCATCAGGGAACGCATAGCCTGCTTTAACCCAACTACATCTGGGACTCTCTCCCAATTGGTTCATTTATCTTTCCAACAAATGTTTGCAGTGCAGCTAATGTGTTCCTGACTCTGTGCTTGACTGATTGAAGGTTGGTGGAGCTAGAGAAGGTGAGATTTTCTTCCTTAGAGCTTACAGAAGACATGGATATGAAATGACCAGGAAAATGGACCTCTAAGTGCAAGGCCAGAGCAAATCACACTGTCCCACAATGGGCATCTAGAGGCTCACTTTGCTGGAGGAAGCTGGAAAGGCTTTGGAGAGGAGGCGCCAGTCTCATTAAGGACATGATCATGAAGCCAGGTCATGCAGGGCTTTCATCCAAGATTTCATTCTGAGACCAGTGGAGAACCCTTCAGAGGCTTTCTAGTCAAGCAGCATAGTGACATTGTCAATCATTTTATCATTTACCCTGTTGTCCTGTAGAGACTGAATAGGTGGAGCAAAAAAGTGGAAAGAGGATGTCTAACTAGGTAGCTATTGGCTACCTGTTGCTAGTTTGTGCCAAAGCAGTTGATGGAGGGGGAAGTCGTATTTAGTTCGGAAGGGTAGTTGTCAGGATTTGTTGTCACCTGAGCTGCGGAGCAGAGGAGGAGACACAGAGGCCTCAGAGACTGGAGCGATGCTCACATGATGAGAGGTAGCTAGGAGTAGGGAAGCAGGGAGCTCAGGAACCTTTCAGAATCATTAGCAAGGCTGAGTTTAGTCTCCTGGAATCAGGATGCCAAGCCCCACAGAACTGCACTGAGTTCAGAATTCTAGACATGGTCATTTTTGACAGCAAAGGGGAGAGCTAGGCCATAAGTTCGAATGCCAGCACTGCCACAAAATACTCTTCTTTTTGTGACATATCTAGGCACGCGGGAGCAAACATACACACAGACACACACAGACACAGACACACAGACACACACAGACACACACACACACACACACACACACACACACACACACACACACACTGACCATAGATAATGTCTACAATCATGGGTATGAGGCTTTCTTGGAAGGCAAATGTCTAGTGATAAAGGCATGAATTGTTGTGTTTATAAGCAACTTGTCACAAATGGGGGTGGGGAGGTGGATAGTCAAGATCTAAATAACAATGGTAGCTTGGAGGTATTCTACCCTCCACTCACAGAAGAATCTTTATCATATCGCTTCATTCCTCTAATACATTAAAAGGAGCTTTTTTTTTTTCTTTTTAAAGAAAAGCGTAGCTGGGTAGAGAAAAGCTTAGGAGAACAAGGGGTCCTTCGAGCATGGCGAAGACTGAAGAGTAAATTAGATCAGTGAAACTTTCTGCATTCACTAGTACAATCCCATTCAGGTCCTCCTTCTCTTATGCTTTTCAATGAGGATAAAGTCTAAAATCTGGAAGAAAAGACTTTTTCTGCCTTCCAGGAGAGTGTCTCACTGTGGGTTCTCATGAATCCTCGGAAGCTTTGCCTCATGAATGAAGCCTTTATCCCACCCACCGCTTCACCCAAAGACAGTGACTCACCATAAATCATGCAAGAATCAAGGACATTTAAATTGAATCTATATTTCTTAATGTGTCTGTCTTCTTTTGTGCCAGCTTGTCTCTTACAGAATGCCTATTACAATCTTTAAAAAAAAAACACTTTTTAAGGCAATTCTATCACAGACTTTTGGGGAACTTAAGCCACTCAGAGGATCAATGGAGAGAGCTGGCAGAGAAATGTAAAAGGGAGTGCATGGAATAGACAGGAAGCTTTCTTTACAAGGCTATTGAAAGGTAGCATTTGTTTAACAATTGTGATCTGTGTGTGGTTCAGGTTTCTGACATGGCTTCTTGAAATCAGTGGCTTCAGTCTTCTCACCTTGGGATTGCCAGGAATTCTCCAGATGGCTTTAAGCATGAAGTATAGTGGAGGAGGGAGGGGTTGAAGGCCAAGGGGAGGAAGATAGACACATGACGAGAGAATGTAGTCTAGTTGTAATATTCAGTATATAGATGTGAAAATGGAACTAGGGCAACTGAAGGGATGGGTGGGGTTGGAAGAGATGGGGGAGAAGGATGAAAGGGGTAGCACTGATTTAGATGCATTGTACTAGAAACAGACATGCTCAGTTGTAACTCCTTTGTACAACTGCTGAAAGGTAAGAAGAATATAACAAAAATAATTTAAGGAAGAATATCAGTCATGGGCTGGGAATATGGCCTAGTGGCAAGAGTGCTTGCCTCATATACATGAAGCCCTGGGTTCAATTCCCCAGCACCATATATATAGAAAATGGCCAGAAGTGGCGCTGTGCCTCAAGTGGCAGAGGGCTAGCCTTGAGCAAAAAAGAAGCCAGGGACAGTGCTCAGGCCCTTGACACCAAGGCCCAGGACTGGCCAAAAAAAAAAAAAAGAATATCAGTCATGGTTGTGATGGGAGGGTCTTACATTGCATCTGGACAAACGTGACTAGTAAAAATAGACAGAATGTCCAATGCCCACTGGCCTCTCTCTCTCTCCTGCCACCCAGCAGTGCCCAAGACTCCTTAATTAATTTCTTCTGCTCTGGCAAGAATGAACTGACCCTGGGAACTGACATGCCTAAAGCCTCTTAAAAGCCCCTAGTGATAGGTAGCTGCTATTTTAAAGCATAAAAATATTAGTTGAGGGAGACAATCAATGAATAAATCAATATTACCTTAGCATCTGCAATGTGCTTAGTACAATACCAGATGCAATAGCCCACAAAACATCAATATTAAAATATGGCTCCAAACAGAGGAAAGGTGTTTCTTTTTTTTTTTTTTTTTTTTTTTTGGCCATTCCTGGGCCTTGGACTCAGGGCCTGAGCACTGTCCCTGGCTTCTTCCCGCTCAAGGCTAGCACTCTGCCACTTGAGCCACAGCGCCGCTTCTGGCCGTTTTCTGTATATGTGGTGCTGGGGAATCGAACCTAGGGCCTCTTGTATCCGAGGCAGGCACTCTTGCCACTAGGCTATATCCCCAGCCCAGAAAGGTGTTTCTACAATGATCCAAAAAGGCTTTAGAGTTCAGGAAGCCCTGGGTGCAAATCTCAGTTCTACGGCTTCAGAGAATTGCTTCATTTCCCTGAACTTTGAGTTTTACTCCTTATAAGTGAAAGTTAATAATATTTACTTCACAGGTTCTGCAAGCATTCGATATGTACAATACTTACAACATGTTTAGCTTATAGTAAAAATTCAATAACTTGTCATAAAGGGCAATCACCTTGGGGAACTAGAAACACCCAAGCAGTTTGTAAACAAAGATGGAACTGGATGTTGATCAACTAAGGAAACAAAGAACACCCAGTTACAATCTCTGGACATTATGCCACCAAGTAAGACATGAGAGTGTTATGTTGTAGTTTCAAGTAGTCTTAGGATGGTGAAAGGAAGATATTAGAGTAGCAAAAAGAAGAGAAAGAAGGAGATGACATCTCCAGAGCTCTTTATGAGTGAGGGATGCCTCAATAAATGGGGCAGGTGC
This sequence comes from Perognathus longimembris pacificus, assembly GCF_023159225.1. Classification (NCBI taxonomy): domain Eukaryota; kingdom Metazoa; phylum Chordata; class Mammalia; order Rodentia; family Heteromyidae; genus Perognathus; species Perognathus longimembris. Next base: position 59,116,272 of record NC_063168.1, on the reverse strand, counting down.
TTCATCTCCATCTTGCCTGGATGGCCCATAACCCATGCTAGGGCACACAAAGGAGGGTTTTGACCTCTTTGCTACCCTGGCAGCCCCATTTATCTAGTATATGTCCTTTGTACTTAAACTCCTCAAAAGCATTGCTTTTTAGATGCACATCCTATTTCCTTCTTTCCTTTCCCCTAACTTTACTTTTGACTCTTTCCGCCATCCTATTTTGTTTGGGAGTTTGTTTTTTGTTCTTCTTAGAAACCAACTTTACTGAGGTGTATGATTTATGTGCATAAATACCATCCATTTTAAGTATGCAATTGCCATTTGTAATAGTTGCTATGTCATGAAACTAAAACCACATTCAAAATACAGGATGTTTCCATTATTTCCACCACTCTCTTCTCCACCACAGAATACGCTTTTGTACCTTTTCCTCATTTCCTTAGCAACACCATTAGGCTCTCTTATCACTCTAGATTAGCATAGTGGTTTGCAGTTCGGGGAATTCTGCGTACAGAAAAGCACATTTTCTCTGGATTCTTTTTATCAGCATAATGATTTTAAGATCATCTGTAGTTCATTTCTTTTCATTTGAAGAATGCTCTGTCATATGGATAATCCACAGTTTCTTTATTTGCCAGCTTATTGATGGACAGCTGCTTCATTTTCAAGTTCCCCTGCCATAAATAATGCTGATATAATTTTAATTTTTATGTGGACAAGAGTTTTCATTCTGTTGGATATATTCCTAGAAGTAGACTCGTCATGGTTGTCTGATAGGCTTATGGTTGATTTTAGAAGAAGTATCCTATTTTCCAAAATGCTTCTGTTCTTGTATAATCTAACAAGTGGCATATGAGAGGCCTAGTTCTTCATATCCTTGTTGCTATTTGGGATGGCAGTCTTTCTACTTTTAGTAATTCTAATTTTCCAAGTGACTAGTGATATTGAACATCTTTTCTGTTTCTTGCTTAATGGCTGTTATTCTGTATTTGTAAAAAAAAAATGCAGTGACTACATCTCTTGCCTATATCTTAATTCAACAGGCACAAATAATTTGTCAGATAATTTGTGGCTTGATTTTTTTTTAATGGAATCCTTTGAGGAACAAAAAAAATTGAAATTCTAATACATGTTTGCTGATCAATATTTGTTTTGTAGTTCATGCTCCTGTGTGTGTGTGTGTGTGTGTGTGTGTGTGTGTGTGTGTGTGTGTGTGTGTGTGCTGAGAAACCCTTGCTGACCCAAGTGTTCTACTAGAATTTTTGTCACTTTAGGTCTTACGTTTTGGTCTATGACACATTGCCAGTAGAGTTCTTAGACATCATACTCAATGTGGTTCTAAGGCTCCAGGGAGGGCCTTGCCACAGGCCACCAAGTTTCTTTCCCCAGCCTGATCCTTCCTCTAAACTCCACAGAGGACTTGCATATCTACCTGGATGCTCATCTCCAAACTAAACAGCATACTCATCTCTCTATACCTGTGCTTCTCTTACTTTCACTCACTTTAGTGAATACTCGACCCAACTCCTTCCCTGCCACCTATACCCAATCCATCACTAATTCTGTCCAATGCACTTCTCTCTATACTTTCCTCCTTCCCACTGGGCTTTTGTAAACAGCTGAGACTTGTAAACCCATTGCCATCCTACCTCCAACTCACTCAAAGTCCTATTCAGAATTAGAATGACATCAGAGCTTGGCTCTAAAGATAGATTGTGTGTGTGTGTGTGCGTGTGTGTATGCGCACGTGTGTGCGTGTGTGCACCAGTGTGCCAGTACTGGGGCTTGAATTCAAGGCCTCGTGCTCTCATTTGGCTTTTTAGCTCAAGAATGATTGTTCTACCACTTGAGCTACCCCTCCACTTACAGTTTTTTGCTGGTTAATTGGAGATGAGTCTCATAGACTTTTCTGCCTGTTCTGGCTTCAAACTACAATCTTTAGCTAAGCTATCAGTCTCCTGAATAATTTGGCTTACAGATATGAGCTACCCTTACCAGATCTAAGCTACACAATTTGATCCTAAATGTTTGGGATCAGTTGTCTGCCTATCTTTGTCCCCAGCCTTCTTTCAAAATCGTCCTATCTGCTCTTCAAGTTCAGTGGCTTATTGTCCTTAATTTCCTCCAAGATACCCTCCCTTCCCTGCCTTTGGGCTCTGGCATGTCACTCTCCCTTCTAGAACTTGCCACTTGTTCCTCCCACTGGGACTTCAGATCTAGGTGCATTTCCTTGGGGAGGGCCTCTTTTATAAGAACACATAGAGGCCTGTGATATTCCATCAGGTAACGCTCCAGGAATCCTGTGACAACCCAGGTAATTATGATGTAATGTTCATTTCCCCCTCCAGGAGGCAGGCTTCATGAGGACGAAGACCTTTTCTGCTCATTCTCAACTCCATTTCTCCCAGCCAGCACCATTCTCTCAAAATACAGAGGAATGTTTATTGAAAGAAATACTGAACAGGAAAGCTAATGAATAAATGCATGAAGACAGAGAAAAGGGCACCCCTGAATGCGATGGGAAAGAGAGGAGGGGGCCAACCACAGGGTAAGAACTACCCAAGACAAAGGATTCAACATGGAATCATGAAGTTTTCATTGGTTGATTTTCTTTCTGAACTGAGAATCAACAAATCTTTCTCCAATCATGCAGACTATCTATTCGCGCAACATGAATGGGACTTAGATTGGTTTCATTAAAACCAACCCGAAGCCAGTTTAATTTAGAGGCACATGGAAAAATATATTCATACAAATAAATGATGTGCATGTCACTGAATTTCTGATGGTCACGGAATCTCTTCCTATTGAAAAGTAATTAAGTGCAGGTAGTAAAAAGCACTGGCAAGAGGGCAAAGTTCAATCAGAGGAAACTATTTTCACAAGCCAACTGGAAAAGAGTATTTCTCACTGCTAGTGTGGAGATTTTGGAGTTCTCATTCGTGCCCCTGTGAAAGGTCAGGTCAGGCTTGGCACAGTAGGGCTGGGAAGTGTAGGGTGCAGTGAACAAGGGCTCAGATCCTGAGATCTCTGGGGCCCAGGGCCATGCTCAACTAGAGCTCCACACATCTCTTCTGAAGGAGTAGCATGTGTACAGATTTGGGCATTTCCATATTGCCTCAGTTTATCCAACCAACCATGCATGCTGTATGCACCCCTCCTCTGAGTAGCTTGTTATTCAATTGTGAATAGAACAAAAGAACTCCTCTGCTAAGGGCTGCTGGAGGTGGGGTGGATGTAAAGGTCAGATTCTGACTTCTGGTCTCCAATATGTTTCCTCGGTATTCAGAGCTAGATAGGAAACATCTCTCTTGCTCACACCAAAAGCCTGACAACTCTCCCTCCAGCTTGCTCAGATGTACAACACAGAATGCTCCCTCCCGGGTCCCAGTGGCAGCCAAATGAAGGTGGTAAGAGGCTATTTCAGCTGGGACACAGAGAAGAGTCAGTCTTATCTCATTTTTGCTCCTGTCTACCTGGCCTGTCATCTGACAGGGCCACTGTGAGCTCCTCTGCTTGGGGTGGGGGCACCTCTTCATGTCTCTTTGGGAGAGGTAATGTTATTTAGTGCAGGGGTCATGGGTTCTAGAGCGAGAATGTGTGGGTTCCAATTCCAGCTCTGTTCATTAGTAACTGGTGACTGACTCAATTCAATTTCTCATCTATCAATTGGGAATAAAAGCAATGTGTTTTCTCAGAGGACTACTGAGAAGATTAAGTAAAGGCCTTCAGAACAACAGTTGGCATATGAAGTATTATAAGTACTACATAAATAAAGTAATGGTGGTCATAGTTACTTAAGTTTTTGTGCCCATACTGGGGCTTGAACTCAGGGCTTGGGCTCTGCCCCTTAGCTTTTTTCACTCAAGACTAGAGCTCTACCACTTGAGCCACAGCTCTACTTCTGGCTTTTTTTCTGATTAAATGAAGAAAACTGTCTCCTGGACTTCCCTGTCCGGGCTGGCTTTGAACATTCCTCCTCACATATCAGGCTCCTGAGTAGGGTTTTAAGTGTGAGCCATTTATGAGAGCATATGCCTTGCTGTCTGCCTCTGGCCAGAGAGAGGTCTTGTGGCTTCAGGCTTGCCAGATTCAGGAGCATTAGGATACTTTTACTCACAAACCCTTGTGTCATTGATTTTTTATTCTCATTTGTTAATATTATTCAACCAATAATCACTTATGGAATGATTTCATCAGGAGCTATTTTGGACTTTGGAGACCCCAGAATGAAAAGTGTGGTATCGAGTCACCAGTGTGAGAAATGGACAGAAATGCATATAGCTGGTGAGCTTTCCCCAGCCTAGAGCAGTTGTTTACAACGGCTGGTAGGCCCCTCAGGAAAGGAACACTTGGAGACAGGAGAGTTCAAACTAATCGCCCGGAGAAGACGCCAGTGTCACATTGCTGACAATTGTACACCGCAGGGCTGTGGGGTTTTCATTAGACAACCGATATTTGATTTCTCTTATGTATCTAATGGATCATGATATTGTGAGCATCTAATTAAAATAGACGGAATGGATTCTTTCAGCTTTTACTGAAGCACTGTGCTAAGAGCTTTCACATGCACTAAATCATTCCACCAATTCTCTATGAGACCATCCAGATTTCTTCAGAAACCAAGATGCCAGGTAGAATAATTTTTTGATGGATGGAATCCATTACCAGTTTAGGCCATGAGCCCAGGTGATTGAAAAAGCATAAATCAGGCACTTGTCCTGGTGTTGCCACTCTCCAATCTTTAAACCTCATGCTATTAATGGAGATATTATCTGACTCTCCCAATAATAAAAAAGAAAGACAGAAAGAAAGAAAATTAGCTCATTGAATCACCACCTGATGATCTGGATTGTAGCTGGCCTTTTTCACTAGTTGTAGACAGAATGTTGTTTAATTTTTAAACTAGGAAGATTGGGCCAATGCCTTCTGCTTCTTTGTGTATGCTTTGTTTTGTCTCCAAAGACTTCCGACTGTGTGATCTGTGCTGCAGCTTGGATTTCATGTCGTGTGTGCATGACGTATGGCGAGAGCATCTCTTTCCCTTTGTCTCCTCTTTTGCCTGCTTTCATTTCACTTGGAGACCATTAAATCAAACTCTGTTTGTCAATCAAATCCTCAGAGCTGAGCTCTTCAAAGAACTCACCTAGTTCAAGCACTTCTTGGAGAGATGGAGAATACACAGGGCGATGATGGGTGGAAGGGTTCCCCAGTTCCCTTCTGTAGAGTCCAGCAGCAGAGAATGAGTCAGAATAGTCATGAGGCTGTTTCACTGGCACTAACCCCAGGACTGTTTTAAATAACGCATCTAAATGTTAATGCACACTTAAGACAACAGTGCAGCTCATACTCTTCCCAAATTGATTCATTTTGCAGTGAGCCTGATGTAATTTACTCAGTATAAAAATGTCTCTGGCAATTAGAGGGACAAAGGGGCAAAGCTGGCGGGCCACAGAGATGACAAACAAAGCAAGATGATGTGAAAGCTGGGGCCAGAATTAAATTTCCTTTTGAATCAGACATTTTGGGGAATGTCAATAGCAAACAATAACAACAACAACAACAACAACAAAAGGCCTTCTTTGCCTGCAAGAGAGTCTTGAAGATTCTCCCATGAGAAGAAAAAGATACCCAATAGTCTAAGAAATGGTTTGTTAGGAAATGTTCTGGCAACATCCTTGATTCTTAAGAGTGCCAATATTAGAGTAGCTGGGCTTCAAGGTCCAAGAAGTGGCATGCACTGCCTCAAACAGTGAAGGCTCCATCCGGGTCATTGGTGAACAGATCTGCTGGCACCTATGCTACCAAGATCCCATCTGAAGACCAGGGCCCTGGAAACCATGCTGTAGATTTAGCTAGGAAAAAAAAAAGTTAAGAGATGAAAACTATCTTCTAAGGGCTGACAAATTGCCCTGTTAAGAGAAATGGACTTGTTGTGACTTCAGAAAACAAATATAGGATCGATTGGATAATAATGAAATAGGAGAAGGAATTAACATATATTGAGTGCTGACATGATTCTACATGGTTGATGTAAATATTATTATAATTCCACTCCATAGGGAAATGGTGCAATTAGATGTAATCATATGCCTATCTACTAAGAAGAGGGTAAACATTCAATACACATTGGCTATCATTGTTAAAGTGATGTCCTTACACACATTCTGTGAGGCAGGACCTACTATCCCCATTTCATGGATGAGGCACTGGAGATACTGAGTACCTCCTTAGGGGCACTCAATGCCTTTCCAGCTGTGTTCAACTAAGGTACCATTAAAAATTTCTAAGACACTGAAACTGAGCTGCAGTGGGGTGGTCTGTTTTGCAAGATAGTGAGCATCCTATAGTGGTTGGGGCCAGCTTTGGGAGAGGTTCTCACATTGGTTCAGAGTAAGGCTAGAAGGGATAAATTTGATTCTTGTTAATGTCCTTTTATGCTTTAAGATTCTATGATTGGAATAATTTTCAAGTTCTGCTAGCTGGACTATGGCTTTTACCCACAGGAAATCATGTGGGAATGTGAAATTGGAGAAGCAGCCATAGAAGAAGGTCAAGGACACAGGGCCATGGACATATGGTGGTGTAGGGGTTTTATTTCCATCTGCACTCCAGCTTTGCCAACTGCTACATTGGATTGCATTCCATATATGATGAACTTACTGCCACTGGCTGTCTAAACCCCAGAGACCATACTTCAGTCAGACAATGGGGGGAGGGGGCAGAGGTCACTCAAGACAGGTGATAGGCAAGTAAAGGTTTTTAGAAGTGAAAACTATCTGAGTCTACTGAGTCTACTTAGTGCCTGTGGGCGCTAAGACACTCCCCAGGGAAGGTGACCAGGAGGCCTCGGAGAGGAAAGCTGGAGGAGAACTCTAGTCAGGGGAGTCATCCAGGGTCAGCAGGTAAATAGTCCATAGAATACCAATGAAAATTTCATGTAACCAGGGAGGAATTTTAGTCCTGGGAGAGGAAACAAAATAATGGAGGGAACAGTTGGAAAGAATGCAATTGGAATTCATCCTAGCATGCCTGGAAAAAATAAAACCACTCAACAGGAGTGTTCGGTGTGATGGAAAGACTGGTAAACTAATGAGAAGGAGCCATGTAGAGGACATGTAGAGGATACTAACAGCAGTGTTGAATGGAAATACACCGGAAGTTGGAGGAACTCAAAGGCACTCAGGAAAGATGACCAGGGAACACTGGAACTAATTTAGATCAGAACTTGCTGGTCAGGGTGGAATGGTCAGGGCTACAGAGAGAGGTGATGAAGGCTGAGGATGGTCATTGTATCTGACATGGAAGGAAATGAAATGTTATGGAGCGTAGAGAAGGAACTTTTGGTCAAGTGCTTTCTCCAGGCATTCCCCCCACCAAAAGCAGTATCTCTAGTTTTCAAAGTGCTTTTGGCCCAATTACTATGGGAATTTGTTCATTTAATAAGCATTTTCTGAACACATACTGTGAGTCAAGCACTGTGCAAAACGCTGGAGATATGATGATAAATAATGCCCATCATTTTCTAGGGAACTCTAATTGGTGTGAGAGATACATAAAGGAACAAATAGGGCCAGGCACTGTGAGAACTCTAATACAGCTGCGGAACAGGCAGTAAATGTTCACGCAAAGCATGACACAATCAACTCCGTGTCTGAGATCTTAGGCAAGGCTTTGTGGGAGAGGAGACCAGGAATATTTTCTTGATAAGTGAAGGCAAGAAGATGATTGTTCTCAGTGATCAAGAGGGCCTGAACCACCTTGATTCGCCTCAACAACGATGAGTGATATGATATGAACAAACCAATTCCAAAGAGACAGGTTGAGCCTTGCAGAAAAGATGGATGACTGGACCTGGGCCTTGTGATCCATAATGATGAGGAACTTGGATAGGCTCCTGTGTAGGACAGGTGTTCACCAAATGGCTAGAAGCAGATGAATAGCCTACAACATTCATCTGCCAGCTCTTTCATCAAGGCCTTGGTTTGCTCTGTTTGGAGACTTCCTATAGCTCAGGAGGAGTCACTGAAGTTATTCTTCAAGTCTTCAAAGGGTTTTCTTGGGCTGGGGATATGGCCTAGTGGCAAGATAGCCTGCCTCGTATACATGAGGCCCTGGGTTCGATTCCCCAGCACCACATATACAGAAAACGGCCAGAAGTGGCGCTGTGGCTCAAGTGGTAGAGTGCTAGCCTTGAGCAAAAGGAAGCCAGGGACAGTGCTCAGGCCCTGAGTCCAAGGCCCAGGACTGGCCAAAAAAAAAAAAAAAAAAAAAGTATCAAAGGGTTTTCTATAGCATGGACAGCACAACACAAATCCCTCTGGTCTCTCCCTGCAGTGGTCCTAGGCAACTTCAGATTTCAGCCAAGAGCTGGGATCAAGGAGGGAAGAGCGTAGGCCACAGCCTTCCTGAGAGCCCATTTGCACCAGGCACTTGAGCCATAAGGAGCAGGAAGACCCAGCATCTCAGGAGCCTGTGTCCTTGGATGAAGAGTCTCAGGAAAACACATAGTATCATCTCCCATGCCCTAGACCTTGTCCTATAGGCCCTCCCCTTTCTTACTAGCATAAGACTTACCCACTGGCAGAAAGAAAACCATCAGTAATTTGAAAGCAGTGAGAGCATGCATTCACTGAGCTCAGTGATTGAAAATTCCCCCAGGAATAGACATTGCACCACTACTGCATGTAGACTTTGTACAGCCTTTTAAATTTGAAATCCCATGGCTGCTACAGCTTTTAACTAAGGCTCTGAACCATAAGAACACACATTTCTACAAAAGCAAGACACTTAGCAATGCATGTGTGTATGGCACTATAAACAAAACAGAGGGGAGAAAGGAAAGCAGCCTAGGTAATAAGCCTCACATAGGCTTGCTAAGAGGCTAGTAGTGAATGCCAAGTAGTGCTGGGCTACTGTGTCTGTCATGGTGGTCTTTTCTTCTCGAGCTGGTGGGACTGGTTGTCTAGACTTTGTCATTGTGAGTGAAAGAGCTAGTGATTCCATCAGCCAGTTCTGGTGAAGAGGCTTGGTATCTAAAGGCAAGAGGTGCTAGACACAGGTGGAGCTTCAGGAACAGGTGAGCAGAAACCTGATAGGTTTCCTAGAGGGGGTCTATGATCATCAGGTACAAGTTCCAGCGTAGTATTTGCTACTTCCTAGTCCCGGAGTTGATCATTCTCCAGAATGGGCTTCTATGGGAGATGGCCTTAGAATTCTGTCCTTTATTTTGAATGGGAAGGATACATTAAACCACGGGAATCCATAGATGGGTATTTATTTTTTAATTTAATTTTATTGTCATGTTGATGTACAGAGGGGTTACTATTACATACATAAGGTAGTGAGTACATTTCTTGTCAAACATTGTTATCTCCTCCCTCCTTTTTCTCCTACTTTCCTTCCTCCCCAACTCCCCCTATCCCAAAGTTGTACAGTTAATTTCCAACATATTGTCTTGTAAGTATCGTTGTTGCATTGGTTTGCTCTTTATCCTTTCACTCACTGTTTTGATGTTCCCCTCCCCTTCTCGAATTCAGATAAATGTATATACAATACCCATGGTACCAAGATCAAATATAGTGACAACAGGGGCTAAACCACAGAGAAGAAAAACTAAGGAAAAAAGAAATATTTTCACATAATACATTAAGAAAAAATGAGGGAGGGGTTAACAAGTTGGATAAGAAATGTACTTGCCTTACATATGGAACTGTAACCCTCTGTACTTCACTTTGACAGTAAAGAAGAAAAAACAAGAATAATGATTTATAGGAGCTGATAGATCATGTCTATGATCCTAGCAACTTAGCAGGCTGAGAATGGAGGATCATAGTTTGAAGTCAGCCCAGGAAGATAAGTCCATGAGATTCTCATCTCCAACTAACTACCAAAAAGCTGGAAGTGAAAGTGTGGTCAAGGGGTAGCCTTGAGTGAAAAAGTGAAGTGAAAGCACAAGAAGCTGAGTTCACACTCTAAATACTGACACACATACACACACACACACACACACACACAGAGAAAAATAATAATGGCTAAGAACAATGTTTCTTATTATCAGCTTCTTATAGGGCCCATAGGGTTATGAACTACAGCATTGAACTGTCTAGGTTCAGGCTACTAGCTGTATGACTCTGAGCAGGTTTTTAACCACCCTGAGCCTCAGTTTCCTTACTTTAATAAGAGACTTAGAATGTGGCTCCAGTGGGTGAATACCAATGGATTCCTCCTCTTCTTCTTCATTCTTACTGTCCTTTTGCAAATGAAGGGGAAAGTAGGAAGGAATCTGAGTCTCTCCTCAGCCAGCAGCCTCATCCTATACTCTGTGTGGACACATAGGGATCGAGGCAACTACTCTGGGTCTCTAGGGATCATTAAGTGGTACATGGCAGTAAGTGGGTAGTGACTGTCTTAGCACCAGTATCTGATGCTATTTTGGAAATCTTGGAAGGGTGCTTTGGAGGAGGAGACTACATTAAAGATTGCATATGGGTTTTTGTAGTAAAAAAGAAAATGGGTGGAGGGCGATTGATAACCTTAGCTACTTAGTTATTCATCCTTCAAAGGGAGAACAGAAAAGGCAGCAGGAGACTCGTGGAACCTGAGCCAACCATAAGAAAGAGTATAGCGGAATCTACTTGTACTGATATATCCATTATTGCACATGTACATGGTCTGTAGGCCCTTGGAGTTCTCATTGGGGGTAAAAATGGCAGCAGAGAGAAGGAGAAAGTGAGGACAGTACCTGGATCCAAGAGAGGTCTTTTGAGATTTTGCCATGGAAATTGTTGGGGATTTAGCTTGGCCTTAAGGGGGGAAGGGCAACTAGGGCTCCCTTAGAGACGCTGCCCTTCCCCCAGCCCTGGGGCTGTGGAAGGTAACCCCTCCCACCTTCCAGCTTCAACCGGAAGAGAAGCAAGGCAGCCCCTGCCCCTGGCGTAGAGCACTTGTCTGATGGCCAGGGACCCCAGAACCCAACCCTTGGGGGGCTGGGTCTCCGCCCACAAAGGAAGTCCCCTGACATCACTTGAGGGACAGCCCTTGGGACCAATCAGGGGCCCCTCTCCTGTGCCCTCCTTTGGGGTATATCTCTTGGCCCCTTCATTTGAATAAATCAGAACACCCATGAGGTCTTCTCCGAGACTCCCATGCATCTGTGAGTGTCTTTCTTGAAGGGCCTGAGGAGTCTCGTTCAGCCACGTGCAATGAGGCTTACCTGTGTCCCCTGTCACTCCACCCTGGGCGCCCGTAGGTCAAATGCCCAGGGGAGAGGATGAAAAGGGGAACACACTTAAGAGAGAGAGAGTAATCTTGGCATCCCCGGACCCAGGGGAGGTAAATCTAGCCCGGCAGAGATATTGGCTCCAAGCAGAGACGGTAGTGATAAGAGGTCTTAGGAAGGACTTTGCTTTTTGGAAAGGGACTTTGTGAGCAGGGGATGGGTTTTGTTTCCACACAAGTCAGCAAATGCATGTGGAAGAACACAAATTCTTTTTTTTTTTTTTTTTTTTTTTTGGTGCTGGTCCAGGGGTTTGCACTCAGGCTCTGGGCTTTATCCCTGAGCATTTTATCTTTTTGCCTCAAGGCTAGTGCTCTCCCACTTGAGCCACAGCTCCACTACTAGCTTTTTGGTGGGTCTCAGGGACTTTTCTTGCCTGGGCTAGCTTTGAACTGTGCTCAGATCTCAGCCTCCTGAGCTAGGATTACACGGGTGCTTGGCTAAGAATGCAGAGGAGAGAAAGGGAACCAGAAAGAATGGGTGGGATGGAAGGTTTCTGGGCAACACACCCAAAGCATGGGATATTTTGCAGCCCTCATCCATCATGCAACCTCTGTTCTTAGGTTTTGTGGGATGTCTTTTCCTCCTATTTATTTGGTGCCAGCACTGGGGCTTGAACTCCAGATCAAGGTGGTCTCCCTTAACACTTTCGCTCAAGGCTGTCTGTCCCTCTACCATTTGTGCTGCAGATCTATTTCCAGTTGTTTTGCTGGTTAATTCAAGATAAGAGTCATATGGACTTTTCTTCCTCATACTGGCTTTGAGCCTTGATCCTCATACCTCAGCCTTTAGTAGCTAGAATGATAGGTGTGAGCCACCAGCACCTGAAAAAGCATGTTTAATACCATAAATTAATTATACAAAGGGTTTTTCACTGTGATACTTGCCCATAGAAATAGAATATAATCATTTCCTAACACTCCCTGCCCACCTTATCCCTCGGTTTTTCTCTCCTTGTCACCTGACCCTATTTGATTCACAGCCTACTCAAGTTCTCCACTCTGGGCCACTTTGCTTGACAGTCACCAGTGCTCTTGTGATATACATACATACATACATACATACATACATACATCCTGTCACCATAGTCCTTCCCTCCCCCCCACCCCCCACCTGCCATTGCCCAATTGCAACCCTCACCAGGAGCTCCTTGAAAGCAGGAAGAGCTGCTACCATCCTAGCAACACCTGGGATCAAGGAAGACTTGTAAGTATCTGCTGATAGAGCACATAAATGAAAGAACGACAGAATGTCTCTGCCCTGGTGGCCTATCACCTAAATTCTTCTCTCTGTCTTAATATCTCTTTCCTCTCTGGAAAATAGTGAGCCTGGATAAACCCATCTGAGATGAAAAGTGACGTTCTATGTATTTTGACTTCTCTTTGTATAATGGCGGATATTTATCATTATGAGATTTTTTTTTTTTACCACCAAGATGCCATTCTGACAAGCCAAGGGGTTAGAGGTATTCACAATTCTCTCATCCTCCTGGTGTTCAATCCATCAAATACCCAGGGCAGAGTACAGAAACAAAAGCAACCAGCTTAAGACAGTCCTACTACAAGCCTTTGGCTGTCAAATCTCGAAGGTCAAAACTGGCAGAAGCTGATGGTCTTTTCATTTATTTTATTTTATATTTTTTTTCCTTGACACCCATCAATGAAAGCAATCGTGAGTAAAAGTTCTACCTGCCAGGAAAGGAATTGTCCTTTGTACTTAGTGGCAACCTTCACAGTTGAGGTGCCCTCTGACAGCTGCTTTCCGAAGCCCTGGGAGGATAACACATCTATCCTGGGGCACAGAGAAAAGACATTTTATCTTTCCCATGATTGGAAGCTCTTCTGTGATCTCAGACTGAGATTTAGTATTTAGTCCCAAAGCTTAAGTTTTAAAAGACTTGCATCAGCCAGGCTCCTGGTATTCATTTCTGTGATCCTCCCTCCTCAGCAGGCTGAGATCTTAGGATCACTGTTCCAAGCCAGCCTGGACAGACAAATCCACGAAACTCTTAGCTCCAATTAATCAGCAAAAAGCCAGAAGTGGAGATATGGCTCAGGGGGTAGAGTGCCAGCTCTGAGCAAAATGCCAAGTGAGTTCAAGAGTGAGTACTGGAACACACACACACACACACACACACACACACACACACACACACACACACACACGAAGACTTGCATTATGGTGGTGTGCTTGTAATCCTGGCTGTGCAGAGGGTGGATGTACAAAGATTGAAGCCTGAGGCTGACCCAGGCAAAAGCATAAGACCCTATCTAGGAAACAAATCAACAGCATAAAAACAGAAACAAAAACTTGAGGCTGTAGCTCATGTGACAGAGTGCTTGTCTAGCAAGCAGAAGGGTTATTATCACAGAACTACCTTAACCTGAGCCACTTGCCTACTGTAAAATGCCTACTATGTGATAGACGTTATGCCACATCCTATAGGAATTGAAAAACAGTATAGTAAGTCAAAATTTTGAATCCCAGGGCCTTTAGCGTATAATTAGACATGTCCCTCCACCATGAGAAGGGGTTTTATCTGATGGATGACAATGGCTGTCAGCAAAGTCAAGCACGGAAGCAGGGTTTAACTTCAAGGTCCTCTTGGAGAAATGACAAGAGAAAAGAAAATGAACTCTCAAGAATCTGTGTTCCTTTGTGCTGCCCATGACTATAGACAAATCACTGACCCTCTCTGAGTTCAGTTTACTCGTCTTTCAAAGGAGGATGCAGATGACAGAGAAGATGAAATGAGTCAATGGATGTGATATATGGGAAAACTTAACTGTACTGAATAGATACTCGCCATGTAACATGCCTCTCAGAACAACAAAAAAGGGGAGAACAAAAGGTACCTCTGCTATTTTCCTGGAGCTTAGATGAGGGCCAGCACAGGACATTCTTAAGAATGAAAAGGATGGATGGAGGGGTAAATGGATGAAGAGATGGTTGAATGAGTGGATGGATGACTTGGTGGACAGATAGGCAGAGATTTTTATGACTCTGAAAGGTCTGCCTTCGATCTAATCTATTCTGTATTCTTTTCTGTCTCTATGCCTTTGAAAGTCCTCTGCGAGTCAGAATTACAGAGAATTTGTGAGAATATCCACCGTGGAACACTGGTCACATACATAACCTAGCTGCCACAGCTTGGGGAACTGCATACACACCATAATCAGGCAGTCCTGTCATTAGCCTGTCCATATATAAGTGGGAGAAAAAATAACTATCCATACTATAATAAATTCATTCCACATCACCAAGCTTACTTCCTCACTTTTCTCCTTAATGTTTAGCTAAATGGTTATATAAAGCAACAAGCTTATGTGATCAACCACTTCAAGCAGAGTTGTTAGCCATGATTCTTAATTTTTGATGTACACCAGAATCCCTGCACAGCTTGCTAAAAATACTTATGCTTATGTTCAATCCCAAAATGAATAACATCAGAATGACTTGGGATGAGACTCAGTCATGAATTTTGTAAACTGTGCGGTTCTGATTTGTGTGACTGGAGCTTGAGATACCCCAAGGGAATGCCGATGGCCTACTTCCTTCAGAGAAGTCCAATGCTTCTGAAGCCATCTTAATATTACTGTTCAACTTAGTGATGGATGCAGAAAACCCAAGCAGAGTCAGGAGGACAGATACTTTGGGGGTCTATCTTAGAACACACAGGTGATTACTCTGAGAATGAGGAACATGAGACTCCTATCTTAGCTCCCCCACAATCTGGGAGGAAGGGAAACTCTGGGCCCCTTAATGTGACAATTAGGATGGTAGGAGGGACTTTACTATCTGCTCTGCAAGGTCTCCAACTGAATCCTCACAAAGATCCCTAAGATCACATAATTATTACTATTTTGCAAATCAAGAAAGAAGGGGCTCCCAGCAATTCAGAGAGTCTCCCAAACTCAACTGTATGTGAAGCTTTGCCTCTAAGAAAACTTAGAGCCTTGAGTGGCATGATCACCTGTCCAGGGGTAAAAATCTGCCATGACAAGCCTGCATGTCAAGTTTAAGGTTTTTAAAAAAATTATCTTTAAAGGCTTTGAATGACTCTCTCTTTTTAGTGTAAATCACCCAGACATTAAAGCCCTTATTGTATATTTATTAGTGTGTTATTCAGACCAAGGGGAGAGAGAGAGAGCAGCTGACACCATGAATGACTTTGAAAGGGAGAAAAAAATAAAACTGGGCCTGAAATTAAATCATTGTGACACTGCCACCCGAGGGCATCAGTTTCAATAAATGATCACCTTTTTAAAAATTCCTGACCCACGTTTATCATGTCGGCAGAATTTGAGAAAAACTTTTGGCCAGATGCTGAATGCTACAGGCTCTGATTTCCCTGCACCTGGGCCAGCCTTGCCTGGGGTCTGAAGTTAAAAACCCCAGCCTAGCTTGGGTAAGGCAATCAGGTATTTTTCTGGAAGCAAATGCCTTGTGGCATTTTCTACTTGTGCCTAACGAGAAGACCATCATTCCTCACTCAGCCTGCTGAGACCAGTCCTGTCTACTTACAGGTGAAGCAGGGTTCTGTGTGTCGAAGTGACAAGTCTCTATGGCTTCGACAGTAGAGAGATGGAGGGAATCATTGCCTACTTCTCCCAGGCCCGAGTGGCATCTGATGAAGAGGCCACTGGCATTGCAGGATGGACAGGGAAAAAGGGTACAGCTGAGATCTCTCCTTCAGAAGGTGAGAGGCTGGGGCTGCAAAGACTGTGTTCATGATCACATTGGCCATCCTCATGCCCACAGGTCAATCTCCATTTGAGTTGCATTACTTGGGGGCACCCTCTATTAGCATTAGTCCTAATAGTAAAATCACAGGTCAGAAATGACTGCTTTAACCAACAGTAATAGTTGCATGAGAATCCAGACCCTGTCTGGGCCTAGGTTCTTCTCTGCTGGGAGAAAGTGCCTGTTGATTCTCATCTAAGAGCAGTGAGTCTGAGGATGTTCTGTTGTAGTTATTCAAACAGGAGACAAGAGAGAGCGTGGGAGGCCTCCTGAAGGCCAGCATGGAAAGAGAGGAATGCTGGTCAGGTTTGATCTGATCACAGGAAATCAATGGGAGTGGACTGGGATACTAAAGTCAACCCTTATCTTTAGAGTTTAGAAATAAGATCCTGCAGAAAGGCAAGGCTCTGTGGAGAGGAGAGTCTCCCTTCTCTCCTAGTCTCTGAAATGAGCATGTTCACACTGTGCCATGTCCCTGACAGCTTTGCTAGCCTGCGTATCCCCAAATCCTTTAGATTTAAACCATCTTTTCAAGTATTAGTAATTCAAGTGATTGGCAACTTGTATCCCCTCCGGGTCCAATTCTTCCCTCCACACACTGTGTAGTTCTGGTCACACATAACAACATCCCTAGGTACCCAGGGCTGCAGGCAAAAGCTGTGTGCTCTGGAGAGGCAGGACGACTTGAGATGGATGTCTGGAACACAGCCCTGGAGAGTCTGTCTGGCCCAGAACCCCAGCAGCCCTTAAGCCTGTGTTCCTGTAACCAAGAGGGCACTAGCTGCACATAGCCAATCGCTGCTACATCAATCTTTCTAGACAGTCAAGCACAGTGCACAGGGGTGGCACAAGGCAGGAGCAAAGTGAGACTGCCTGTGTCGGTTCTGCCGCCCAATGATATCAGCTCAGCATCTTAATATCTCTCTAAAACAGCTATTGCTATTTGACTTGTGTCTTCCTTAATGGACTGGATGTTCCTTGAAAGCCATCACCCTGTCTTCTTTGGCTATGTCATCTTTGGCACCTATTAGAGGCCAGACACTCCATCCACAGTTGTGAAATGAATGTATAAGCAGGAAAGCATCTAGCATTTATTAAGTATCTAATACAGTCAGGCACATTGTGAGCCATCTTCCTTATGCTATTTCACAACTCAACATATTAAATAGGTATTATCATATTTGTTCAACTCATGGGGACTCTGGGAGCACTCATTGCTAGCTAAGATGTCTTATGCCTATTTGATTCTGGAGCCAGCCAGGTCTGGGCTATTTAATAGCTGGTTTCGCTGATTCTTTGCTCTTGTGGTCATTCTGGCCAGAGAGATGGGCAGGCTTGGCATTCGCTTGTCTGTCCCCTGGGAGACCTCTATGGAAGTCAGGCCGCTTGGCAGACGTGACTGCTCACACTCTGCAATTCATTAGACTTCGTACAGTCTTCCATGCTGTGGGTGACACACAAGGGAGCAGCTGCTCTGAGCCCCCAACTGCCATCTCCTTGCTTTGAGACAGGCAGCTGCTCCCGGAGCTGCTACCACGTGCTCACGACTCAGGGGGTTCCAGGGATTCGATGTCATTGACGTGTCATTCCTCAACCCACTCCTCTGAATCAGGCTCTCCCCAGCCGACTTTATTATTATAACTTCCTCCCTGGTGGCTGCAAACACCGAGTATTGTTTTCCAACTGTGGGTCCCTAAACCATCATCTCCTGATATGAGAGGAAGTCAGGTCCATTTGCAAACATCACAGTCCATATCATCAGGATGTCCCTGTGTCCCCCTTGCTGTGATGAACACTGTGTCCCTGCGCTCATCTCTGACATGAAAGGGACACCACTAAGTTCTGGAGACTGGTAGTGACCTCATAATCAGAAAGCAGATGAGTCTCAGTCACTCGTGAGCAGAACTCTGAGCAGAGAAAAGCCAATTAGGATGATAAGTAACCCACTCCTATATTTGCAATGAAGTCAGAGTATCAGATCCTTCCATTCTCTATTCGACCCTGTTGAGGGCAGGGTGAATAGTACTATTTCTACATTACAGTTGGGGAAACTGAGGCTAGAGAGGAAATGGGATTTAGCAAATCAGGAGTTCACTCATAAAACATTCCTGGGAGATGAACTGGGCTTTTGTGTTACTTGTGCCATTTTAGTCCTAACAAATAGATGATTGCTTATTGAACTAAAGACTGAATGGTGAGCTGGGATTTAAATCCAGAGCTTCTCATTCATAGCCCTTTGTTGTGAATTCCTCTGCTCTCTTTCTATGGCCTAACTGAGCTCTCATAGCAAAGGATGCAAAGGTACTGAAGTCTGACTGGCTAGCTTCAGCTTATCCTCAATCTGTTCAGTCTATGTCCTTGATGTAGGTTATTTGACCTCACTGAGGTTTTTTTATTTAACCTGAAAAACTGGAGATAATAACCTAGTGCATTATGTTGTTGTGAATAGCAAATTATTAAAAAAAAATGCATTTAAAGTTCATACCAGCAACTAGTTAGGTATTTAGGAAGTGTTAAGTAAATGCTAGCAATAGCTCTTATTGCTCAAGGTCAGACCTACTACAGCGATTAACACATACTCCTGAATATAGAACTCCAGACACCTATCAAACGTGAAAATCATAATGTGACATGAGGCAAGTCCTGTCCCCTCCTGGGCTCAGCTATTACATCTTTAAATTGAGGAGGTTGAACCAAGTAGATCTCATAGCTTCTCCCAACTCTAAAATAGCCCATTTAACACAGTGATTCTCAACGCAGGGTACTTTGTTGCCCCTTAGGTGACATATGGAAAAGTCTGGAAATGCTTTTGATGATCAAATTCGGGGAGGTGCTACTGGCATCTATTTGGGTAGAGGCCTGAGATGACATAAAATGCACAGGACAGTACCCTCTCCACCCCACCCCCACTCCTGCCAAAGAATTGTTCTGCCCTAAGTGTCAGGCTGACATTCTTTGATCCAATTATAAAAATATACATCTATCTGAGTTGTTGGGCAAGGATGATATGTCTTGTAGCTTGCCAAGATACCCAGGGAAGCAGAGTTCCTCTATTGATTATCCCTTCAGTTGCCACTTTCCACCCTCATCTCATTGACTAAGTTAGAAGTAGGAAATCTGGTGCAGGCATTAATTTTAATTTAGGCTGATTCTAGCTCACCACTAAATTCCAAGATGGCTCTTCCAGAGTGAGGGAAGAACATCTCCATACCAGAGATTCCCAGAGCCTGGACCTGAGACCAAATTCTTAAAGATGAAGGGGCAGCCCTAAGTCACCAGAGTTGTCCCAGAAAAATCCTCCTTCCTTCCTTCCTTCCTTTATACCTTTGAGTTGGCAGCCCAGACCCTCTGGTGAGAAAAGAGCTTCTTTAAGAAGATTCCTGGGACAGTGTGTGTTGGGGGAAGTGGGGTAGACATTGAGCCAAGTAGCCATGTCAGTCTCTAGGTGAAGAGTCCCCTGTTCTTGCCACCTACGGGAACAAGACTACACTGAAGGCACTAGCATTGCATGGTCCCAGGTTCTTTGTCCTTGTGCAACAAAGAACTTTAACCATCTCTCTTTGGCAAGATGCTTTCACCTTGCTTTTTCCTCTTTCCATCCCCCAATCTATTCTCTTTACTCTTGTATTCCTGCTTTTCAGCAGGCTCTGGCTTTCCTGGAAAAGAACACAAGCCAGGAGACGGGAGATCTGCAATCTAGTTTGGGCCATGTCACTTTTCTGTTTCCATTCTCTGCTTTAGTTTTCTTGTCTGTGAAATGGGAATTCACTGTGTAATTGGAGCACAAGAATATAAAAGGGAGACAGTGCTTGGCACATCCCTAACTATCAACTTTGTGACTGCAACGTGGGCACACATGCGCTTGTTGATATCCCCCTGGCACTCATGAGTGTTCTCAGCCCACGTTTCAGACAAGCTCTAATTCTACCCCTGTGACATCAGTGAGTGCCCACTTCACTCAACTAGTGCCATGATAGATTCATCCATTGACTGCAGACTCCAAGCTCCTTGGTCTTTGCTAGGCCGGATGGAGAGGGAAGATGGAGAACATAGATCAAAATAAACAGCTCATGAGTCTAAGGATGACAGCATGACCAAGGCCACCACCACCCTGTCCATGGATGGGAGTCATGTTGGAAGGAGGACTGGTACCTGAGGACAGCTCATTCCAAACAGACTAGACATCTGACACTGGTGATTGCTGGCTAATGGAATGAGAGACATGTCATGGGACCCTCCCCACCAGCTCAAAGAGGCATTTCAGAAAGTAGAAGATGGATATGAATTTACATGGTGGGACAGCATCCTTCCTGGTACCAAAATGTTGTCCTGCTGGGACTGAAGCAGCTTGTAGTCCTAAGCACAATGGAATACAGGTGGACGAGTAGTGGGGAGTGAGGAGGTGTATTATAAGCAATTACTAAGAAGGCCAAGCAATTGCATTGGAAAAGCAATAGGCAAGACCTTGTATACAGTCGGTCTGGAGAAGTGGCGGGATTCTTCTGACCAGGTATTTTCTCAGAAAGCAAAGTGTAGATCCAAACCTGAGGTCTTTCTCCTGTCAACATAGTCACAAAGAAAGATCCTCCCTCCTTGTTAACTAAGAAGTAATCAAATCTAAGATCTCCTCAAAGCTGGGGCCTCAGGATGGTGTTTATATTATGAAATGAGGGTTAGTAAAGGCAGGCAGAGAGGTCAGCTCAAGTTTGCTTAACAATGTCACCCCTTGAGGAGGCTTGATGCCCTCAAGTGACATTTACAGAGAGCTTAGCGGATTCACTGTCATAGGCACTGAGTATGACTTCCATGGTGTGTGTGTCTCAAAGGTTCTAGAACAAGGTTCCAGTGTCAACCGAGTTAACATTGGTGTGTATCTATCACTACCTCTGCTCTGGGAGCCCACGCTCCCTCAGGATCTGCGTGGGTGATCCATCATGTTTTATCTTTTTCCTTCCGGTCCAAGTTCTTCTGGTAAAATCCCATTTCCAGCATGTTAAATTATTTTAATTTTGGTGGTTTAACATCCCCTTTAGCAGTTTTCTTCTTGGTTCCATCTGGGTTTTGGGAAATGAATAATCCTTAATAGCCACACAGTAAGTGTCCACGCTGACAGCTGATCCGCTGGCCTCTGGAAGGACCTCCAGCCAGGGTGGTCAGGGGGACTCACAGATCAACGCCTGAGGCATTCCTTGGGGAATACTAACCATTACAGTTCAATCTGGCCCTCTTCATGAAAGGACAATTGGGAGTATTAAGTCGATGTCACAGAAGTGGAAATTTTTTTAAAAACTGAAAGCCAAATCACCTTTTAGAAAAATTGAGATGGATATGAAGAAGGACTTACCCATGCTTCCCTGGACTGGGCTCCAGGAGAATCTCTCTTCCAGCTTCATTATGGGGCAGTAGCTGGGCAACATACCGCCCAGAAGGCTGCAGGTGCCTGTGTACAGAGACGGCCAGCGTGCAGTGTTCGCTGCTACTCCTCATCCATGGACTCAGGATGGTGTGTTTGGAGTTGGCAGAGGTGTTGAGAAGGAGGAAGGAGCCTGGAAAGAGGCAGAGAATGAAAATCTACAGATGTATCCAGGAAGGGGAATGAGAGCAGCAGCTCTGCTTTTGTGGCAGGGCTTAGAAACCAACAGCATTCAAGATGGAGAGGCTGAGGCCTTTCTTACATTCTGTGTGTATGTGTATGTGTGTGGGGGGGGGTGGTGGTACTGGGCATTAAACTTAGGGTCTAGGCATTGTCTCCGAGCTTTTTCACACAAGGCTAGTGCTCTACTGTTTGAACCACAGCTCCACTTCTAGGTTTAAGGTGTCTTTAGTAATAAGTCTCATGGTATTAATTTGTTGAACTATGACTTTGCCTTTCTAAGGGATTACACTGTTTGAATTCTCTCCTGGACCTATTGTATTTTAGTGAATACATTTGTGTATACTTGCATACCATCCAAAGTATTTACTTATAAATAATTATAAACTAAGTTTAACTTCCACATATAAGAGAAAACATGTAGGGGGGAAGCGCTGTCAACATCCATCGCATATTCTATAAAATGAAGAAAAGTGAAGGAAGGGGTGGGTTGGGAAGGATGTGAGAGAATACTGAAAAACAGTGACATCGATCAAAATACCACATTGTATTTATAGACTGCCTTGTTGAATGGCAAAAATAGATAAACAAACAAACAAATAAATAAAAATAAAAGTGGGGGAAAATGTTTCATGGACTTTCCTGTTTTGATCTTTAGATCTCAACCTCCTGAGTAGCTAGGTTTATGAGCATAGCACGACACACAGATTTCCAGCTGGCTTCTTTCTTACATTC
The DNA here is from genome assembly GCF_023159225.1 of Perognathus longimembris pacificus. Taxonomy (NCBI): domain Eukaryota; kingdom Metazoa; phylum Chordata; class Mammalia; order Rodentia; family Heteromyidae; genus Perognathus; species Perognathus longimembris. The sequence continues at coordinate 59,093,935 of NC_063168.1, read as the reverse complement.
TTTACATATACCCAGGACCCCTCCTCTCTGAGCATTTATTTGCAATTAGTATAGCATGACCCATGTGGATGGTGACTGGAAACAGAGCTTTATAGTCAGTTAGACCAACGCTGTAACCTTAGTTCCTCTATTACTTGATCTATGTCCTTGGGCTCCAGGTTTATTATGTGTTGACCTGGAGGGAAAACATCTATTTCAAAGGACTCCTGTTCCTCTGTCTCTTAGCTGAATGATCCTGGGCAAAGCATTCACTTTCTCAAATTTCCGTTTTCTTGTTTGTAAAATGGGGTGAGAAGGGTTAGGTGAACTCAATGATCCCTTCTGATCCATTTCAGCTCTTGAGTGGAGGAGTCATGTGAATTTGCCACTGGTCTCCACAAAGAAAGCCCTATAAATCCCCCCTCCCCCTCCCCTGGTGCCAGACAAGCCATCCTGGATTCCAGTAGCACAGGCCAAATGACCTACAAGAAACCTACATCCATGGAGATTACTGTCAGCATAAAAGCACTGTGCTACTTTATTGTTCCAAGCATTCCCTTTGATGCATTAATTTCGCTTGTCACAATTCTGCATTGACCTAGGTGCTGCTCATTTTGCAGAAGAAAACCTGTTGCCCAGCAGTCATTGACTTCCCCAGTGGGAACCAACCTTCCTTAAGTGCTTGGTCTTCTGAAACCACTGCCAGGACTGCCAGAGTTTTCTTCTGCAGTAACCCAATTTACCAAATAAAAAAACGAACTAACAGCCCGTGGTAAAGAAGGATGAAAGAGAGGGGGGGTCCTACCAGAAGATGTCTCAGGAAGAAGATGCTGTGCCAAGAACTTAAGAGTCCAGCGGCATTCTGAAAGGCAGTAAAAGTGACTTCTGGTTTCGGTCAGAAGATGGGCACAGACTTTCTGAGCTGTGTTAGGGACATGTGGAGCAGCACCAGGGCTTGGGCCCACTGTGTCATTGATCATATTTCAGCAGGGTACGTGTGTTGGGAAAATGGAGAAGAATGGAAAAGGAACAGGCGGGACTCGATCCTCAACAGGCAAGGACTGTTTATTGAGGAACAGAGAGGGGCATAGACCTTCCCGCGGGTTTGAAGGTTGTGCAAGGAACTGGATTTTGGGGTGGGATTACATAGGGCTTAACAAGGAGGTAGAAAACAGAAAATGGGTGAGGTGAGGTCCTGATACTTTGACACACTGGAGTTCAGAATGGAGTGATGATTTGTGCAAAAGTTTATTTTGGAAGCCAAGATCATAATTTTTATCCATTTTCTTTGTTTTTAATGTGTGTGTGTGTGTGTGTGTGTGTGTGTGTTTGTACTGGGATTGAACTCAGGGCCTGGTGCTCTCTCTTAGGGTTTTGTTGTTGTTGTTGTTGAAGGATGGCAATCTGCCATTTGAGTCACAGCTCTACTTCTGGCTTTTTTTTCTGGTTAACTGGAGAAAAACAGAGTCTCAAGGATTGGGAGAGGAAGAAAAGATCGGGAAGGAAGGAAGGTCAGGAAGGGAGCTGGTGCTTCAAGACCAAAGAGAATCTTCTACTTCTGGATGAAGAACTCCAGCTTCATTTTGTAGAAAATAGGGAGCCAAATACTTTGAGCAAGAGCATGGCACCATCAGAATGGCACTGAGGATGACTCATCTGATGGTGAGGAGGAGGAGACCAAATCCTGATCCCACTTCATCTCACTCCCCCAGACCACACCTGGACAAGGACATAACTAAACAGGACTTCGAAATGCTTGGCATATTTCTATTAGAAGCAAGGTGTCGTGGTGGAGGATGACAGGGTTTCTGATTCTAGGTTAGTTTGTATCTGTCTGGAGCAGGTAGAGGCTCTGGAAATAACTCTGGTAGCATAGTCTTACTCTATTTCACGTCTAAGCCAATCCTATATTATGTGCAATCATTTACCAATAAGGAAGTAACAATTGTGTCCTGCTCTGTGAGCATTCCCTGATGTTTTCAACTTGGTTGAAAATTAGATTGAAACCAAGTTGGTTGTGAACTACGGGAGGAACGAATGTGGGCAAAGTAAGGGCAGTATACCTCCTCTTAGGAAGATTGCAAGTATGTATTTGATTGGACCCATAGAAACCTCAACAGGGAAGCTAAGGGTGTTGGGTGCTAGTGCCGGGATCAGAGCCCCTTCTGCCTCAGCGCTCTTTATTCTGCATGTGGGATCACATGTAAATGGTAATTCTCCATACTTCAGTTATGCAGCACCTCAATAATGCAACTCTTTTAAAGCTGACTAGACGATGGATTTTTTTCCAGTTCTAATATGTGAGATGATGGTTATGTGAATTTTATTCTGTGCAACTGGGCTATCAATAAGAGGCTGAGCTTCAAGTATTTTCACTTTCAGTGAAACTCTAGAGTTGAGAGCTGTCTTTTCATCAGCAGTTTTTCTCTACCCCCAAAAAGAATTAGGGGGAAAATACATTTCATAGGCTCCTTGGGTTATTGTCAGTGTAAATCTTTTAAAGTCAGGGAAGATTTATCACTCTTCTCCCTCTTTTCCACTTCCTGTTTATTTTGCTCAGAATAGCTCGGGGGCTAGTGAAGGCTCCTGGGGTCCCTTCTAATTAAGCAGGTGGATCTGGCTGCTCACAGGCCTTCCCCCAGTGTGACCCTGGGGGAGTGGAGAAGCATATCAAAGAGCCCTGCCCACACGGAGGTGGCATCGTGCCACCCTCAGGATTGCATGGTGATGCTATGTTCCTTGATTAAATATGAAATGCTTACGATTTTCACCTCAGGTCATCAATACTGGGCTATGCTGATTTCCTTTCAACCACCAGAGCACAAGCTACAAACCAGAAAGCAAGGGTCATGAATTTGGAGGTCAGACAGACTCTTTCCTATCTGGGCCCTCTGTCCTATTACAGACTTTAGACAAATTATTTCACCTCTCTAAATCTTTGATTGCACAGATCTGAGTCTATAGTAGCTTCTGCGGTTGCTTTTAAGGTTAAGGTAAGTAATGCACACTGTGTGGCCTGGATTGTGCCTGGCCTGTGGTAGACCTGTGACAAATGTCCATGTCCTGCTTGGAGGGCCATCTTTCTTTGGAACGCCTTTGATTTGGCTCTGAGCTTGGAGTCAGAAGGATGGAATTTTAGCCCTAGCTCTGCCATTAGCAAGCTTCCTTTGTTGATACAATAAAAGGTTGGCTGGAGTCTCTCTAAGGATTCTGCAAGCTCCAAACTGTCAGTAATTCTATCTGCCTGACTGGAATATTATTAATCTAAAAGAAACCGAGTCAAGTCTCTAAGCCCCCAAGTCCTAAACACTTCTCCTAATTCGCCTCTCTGAGGATTCTACACCAACACTTTCAATCAATTGGCCAAATATATGTTGAACTTCTTTGCAGAAAGTACACTGTGATTCTCTGCCCTCCACCCCCTCATGGTTTACACAAACACATCCAAGGAAAGGCTCCTTTCCCAGCACCATGTCTCCCCTGAGGTGTTTTTGCTATAAAGCCAGTACCACCTCGATCTCATTTAACACAGAGTTTGCTATGGACTAGATCTTAAGAATCTAAGTTTTACACACACACACACACACACACACACACACACACACACACACACACACACACACGGCTAGAAACCAAACAGTACAGAACAGTTCCTAGGAATTTTTTGAAAACTGTTTCCAAATTACTGCTCTCAACAAGTTCCATACACTGGATGGAAGAAGGTTTCATAGTTGTTGTTTTTTTCTAATTTATTTAGGTGGCTGAGTTCACAAGAAACATGACCCTATAGAGCATTCTTAGGTGTACAACTATAGACTTTACATTGATGACTGGAAAAATGGCATTACCACTTGTCATTTTGAGCTTCAGGTCTGCTTGATATGTATTTACATGTTTACTCTCTTACTCATCAGCGCTGGGGATTGGACCCGGGATTTGAATATGCTACATCAGAGCTCTACCACTGACTGTGAAATCACCTTCTGCTTTCCATTGCTTCCTCTTTACTTCACAGGAGACAGGCAGTGCTGATTCACTGCAGTCTTCCTTGCTAGGAAGCTTGGGCTTCTTTTCCTCTGCCACATCCAATCCCACAAGTCAGCTGTAACTTTTCTCTCTACCATGTCAGGCTTGTGTAAGAGTGACTAAGGCTTTTGTGTTCTCTTCACAGGTTAATGCTAAACACTGAAAATCAATACACCGACCTTTTATACTGATGACTGTATATTTTTTTCATTGCAGTGGAAAAATGTATCATTAGACCTTTCTAGATCCAGTAATAGATTCCACTCCAAGGAGAAAGTTCTTATTGTTAGCAAGATCAGATACATTCTCAAATACTACCTGCCCCCTCTCTCTTACTATCTCTCTCTCTGTCTCTTTCTCTCTCTCTCTCTGTCTCTCGTCTCTCTCTTATGTGTGTTACTTGTCAAAACTGGCACATTTTAATCTGCCTCCTACTAGCATCAGGATCACTTTGTACATTATTTTCCAGTAATTTAATTCCTTTTTTCATTCACTTATTTTATGTCTGCCTTCTTCACCATATCCTTGAAAACCATTTTTTTCTTCTTGAGGACACTAATTTACTCTTTTAATTTGTACCAATTGCTTTCCGGGCCTTCAGAACAGCTATTATCCTGAAATTTATTTTCATGGGGACTTTGATAATATTCTCACCATCCTTACAAAACTTCCAGTGGATCTTTGAATATCTGACATGTGTTTATTTCATTTTCCATCTGGCTGGTAATTCTTATGGTTATAGCTTCTACTTTAGAAAGATTAGCTTAGTAATGTGAAGGTCTGGCTTTAGTGCTTTCTAGAATGGTTGCTATTGAGGAGAAGTCTGGTGCTGATTTTATTTGTACTTTCTTTGTAGTTGATCTATCTCTTCAGAAGCTTTTAGACACTTCTTCAACCCTACAATTCTGGAATCAGAATACAATATGTCTGAATAAGTAAAAATTTATGGAGGACATTTAATAAAATGTAGTCAGAAAACATCTGGTTTCATCAGAAAACCCTTGTCTCTTTCATCTCTACAAAATTTTCTTTTACTGTTTCTGATAATCGAAGTCCCTATATCCTCAGTCTCAAATGTTTCTGAAGTAATTTATCTTTCTTGTTAGCTTCTGTTACCTTATTAATCTTTATTTTCTATGTTAACCTTTCTGTTGGATTCTTCATACATCAGGTGATCCTTGGTCAGTTCCTTTTATGCAAACAGGAGGGATGAGGAAGGCTAAGAAGAACTAGATGTTTCTGGTTCTGAATGGCCAAATGTGTCTGATGGTGAGTGTTGGGGAAGGACACTTCTTGGGTGCCTGCCTCATCACCACCACCAAAGATGTGTCATTTTGAGCACAAACACACAACCTTTTCCTTTCATACAATGTGAGTCTTTTCCCAGTGGCTAAGGATCGTATTATGCTAGGGGAAAATGGGGTTGCAAAGGGAGTGGGCACTGCCTGGATTAACCACACAGAAGTTCTCATTTTTCTTCCCTGCTCTCACCCTTCCTTCAGGATTATTACTTCCAGGTGCTCTCAAGTCACCGAGCTTTCCCCACTACACCTAACACCCTCTGCACCTGTGGCTGACTCTACATCATCTCCTTCATCCACAACATCTACCTCTCTTCCTGTTCTGTTTGCTCTCCAGAATGTATTCCTCCACTGAATTCTTTAATGTAACTTCAGGAGGACCTCAGGAGAGGAGACAGTGTGCTCAATCTGCCTTTCAGAACAAGAAGCCTTCTCAGTCATATGCTTTGATGAAGAACATGAATAAACAAATGCGTGACAGATGGATTTCCATCCTAATCAATCAAACATGATCCAGGCATCATTGGATGATTGTCCATAGTGCATTAAACTATTAAATCATGATTATAAACAACTACTCACTCAGTTGATTGTGATACTCTGCTCATGTGAGGTAGGAACTGCAGAGGTGTAGTGGTTGGAATATGGATAGAGCAGGGCAGTGAGGTACACACAGCCTTGTACTGGTACAAGTCCCTGGGTGCAACATTGCAGAACAGTGTTGGTGGAAGAGCTCTGGGCTCTGCTGAGCTCCAAGGAATCTTCCCAAAAAATGCCAACCCTGTAAGATGCTGGTAAGAACTAGGGGAAAGATCTGTGTTAAAAGGAGTTTGAAAGTTAGGTGAGGATGGCTCACACTTGTAATCCTAGTTACTCAAGAGGCTGAGAGCTGAGAACTGTGGTTCAGATACACCCTTGGCAGAAAGTCTGTGAGATTCTTTTTTTTTTTGCCAGTCCTGAGGCTTGAACTCAGGGCCTGAGCACTGTCCCTGGATCCATGCTTTCTCAAAGCTAACACTCTACCACTTGAGCCACAGCAACACTTCTGGCTTTTTTTTGTATATGTGGTACTAAAGAATCAAACCTAGAGCTTTATGTATGCTAGGCAAGCACTCTACCACTAGGCCACATTCCCAGCCCAAGTATTTGAGATTCTTATCTCCAATTAGCCAGCAATAAGCTATACGTGGTATTGTACCAGCTTTGAGTGAAAAAGCTAAAGGATAGTGCCTAGGCCCTGGGTAAGTCTAGTATAGGCACACATACAGGAAAAAGAAAATAAAAAGAAAAGTAGCTTGAGGATTGATGGGATCAACTAAAATAAATAAGAACTTTTGCCAAAAGGCTTGTCAGAGTCATCATATAAAGTGGACCATAGAATGTGTGTGTGTGAGTGTGATTTATGTCCATTGCACACAAAAGTCTATTTTCAATCCAGAAACTATTTATAGAACATTAAAGATGAAAAGGAGGCATGGGAAAGAGAAGGTAAAGCAGAGGGAATAGTGTACCTGTGTTCATATTGATAAGTCTCTATACTTGTGCTTATAATGCACACCTTTGTGTCTGTCTGTCACCTTTCACAGGGCTCTTTGACTTTCAAACTCTCCTCCCATTAAGTCCCAAGTTCTTTGCAGCAGAACCACCCTTGGGAAAAGGCTCCTCTGAGCCCCTGCACTGGTCTCTGTCTCCCTCAATTCTGTATCTGACTTTGAGAAAGTCATAGATGAAAATACATATGCTAGTCACATATGTAGCTTTTTTTTTGTGCTTGTGCTAGGGCTTGAACTCAGGGCCTGGGTGCTATCCCCTGAGCTTTTATGTTTAAAGCTATTGCTCTTGAGCCACAACTCCACTTCTGATATTTTTAGTGTTTCACTTGAGATAAGAGTCTCACACTGCTGGGCTGGCTTCAAACCGTGATCCTCAGATCTCAGTCTCTTGTGCAGCTAGAATGATAGGTGTGAGCCACATGGTTAATATCTTTTTTTTTACTGGAGAGAAAACCAAGAAGAAGTAAAGAAGTTCCAGATTTTTCTGAGATCATACTGCATAGTACTGGTAAGATCTTGGATTTGGAACAAGGATTTTAGATTCCCTTTGTGGATGATATCCACTGTCATACTCTCCATGACAGAAATCTACAAGTGGAAATCTATGCAACAGCCTCCTTCACAGACCAAGGCTACTAAGCAGGATGGCAGGAATACAAAATGTCATTGCTCTTGAGGCTCCTGGAAACCCGTTGGACCAAACTTCTACCTTGTAGATGAAAACAGCCTAGCGGCGATGAAGGGCCATGCTTGGCTCCTGAAACGGGCAGTTGGGCTGGGTCAGTGCTGGTTCCAGCACATTCCCCTCGGCTTATTCTGTCTCCATGTGAAATATGTGAAATCAGCTCTGCTGAGCTCTACCACCAGGAACTCCATGCATTGCTTTACTGTAACTGCATTTAGAAGCACTTTGAAGAGAATGGCTATCAGTGTTTGAGATCAAATGATGAGGAAATCAAGGTATGTTTATTAAGGAAGGGAACAAAGTTAGATGGAACTGAGTTTTCTGCATAGGATTATTTGTCTTACCACAACGAGTTCTGCTGCAGCCTAGAAATACTGATACATTTGCACATTTAGTGGACTTTGGTAAACTAATTATGTAAAACAACCTCTCAGATCTAAGTGAACTGATTAGATAGATTTACACTTATGTTTAAAGTAATATGTGTAATTTTGGTATGTGTACACACACATACATACATACATATTCATATATATACATATACCCATATATACATACACATATGAGAAGATATATATCAATATATACATATGAGTATGAATTTTTTTTTCTTTTTTTCTTTTTGGGGCGATAGAATATTTCTATGTAAACCAGATTGGCCTCAAACTTGTGATCCTCCTGCCTCAGCCTCCCAAGTGCTGGGAGTACAGGCATGCACCATCATACCCAGCGGTGAGGAAGTTCCACGTCTTTCCCTTTTAGGTCTTTGCTCCTGTTAAATAGAATGAACCGATTTTAGGAGAGGTAGATAGGTGATTTTTGTTTTTAACACCACAAATTTTCATCTAGGAGAAAAAGAGGAAAGCCAGTATAGTCTATGTGGGGATGTCAGCGAAAAGATAATAAAAAGCAAAGCACAGAAATAGAAGGAAACAGAAGCTAAAGTGCTGAGAAACCTTTTTCTCCCTAAGAGCTCATTTTGGTAATCCTCAAGGAAAATAGGAAAGCACTTGATCTGACAAGAGGAAGAAAGGGGAAGCAAATGAAAATGAAACAATTGATTTAACTCAATGAGAAGCGGGAGGGAAGGAGAGAGTCTTTGCTGCCCAGGTTGGAGCGGGAAGGGGGGACTCCGAGGAAGGGGTGTTTGGGCAGCCCGTTACCTCTGGAGAGAAGGAAGCACAGCACCTGCCCTTTCCCACATAGGCGCTCGGCTCTGGAACCAGAACCTTCCATTTCTACTTTGCATCTCCAGATGTCAGAGTTTGAGAACCTCCCAGGTTACTTGTTAAAAGTTTGCAAAGAAGGAACAGGCTTTACTGCTTTTGAACAGTTCATTGATTTTTTTTTCCTCTTAATTCAAAAACTTAAAAGTTATTTTTCCCACCCATTTCCTTGCAGGCATCTCATAGGATCCTAGCTTGAAAACCACAATTTCTGGAGCATGAACCACAAGCACACAGTCCTGACCAAGCCACACGGCCAGAGAAGGCTGGGGTCCTGTCACATCTCCTCCTGACATGTTCTGTTCCCGCCCCCCAGAGTCGCTGGGCAGGGCTTTCAGAGCAGCCTACCAGTTCCTCTTCATTGTTAGAAGAGCAGGTACACAGCCAAAAGGTGAGACCTTCTTCCTGGGGAAGTGGGCAGGCTGCATTCCGCAAAGGTTCTAGAATGATCTGGGTTTTGTCCATCTTCTAGCATATACCCTCCAAATATAATTTGAAAACAGCAGCTGCTATTTATTAACCACAGTTTAGTGTGCTTCCCCCTAGTTCCAAACTACAGTGGGTTTCCACCGTCCATGGATTAGAATTCCAAGTCCTTACTAGAGGCTACAGGAAAGGCCAGATCAATTTTACGGTCTACAAGACTACCCAGTGGCAGATTTCAGAGTCTGCCTTGCTCAGCTTCTGCACCAACTTCCTTACATTTTTTTTTTTTTTGCCTTCCTCTTTTACTGAGACTGGAAGTTAAAAAAAAAAAAAATGTCTTGGTTTAACCAGCCTTTCTTGAAGGTAGGATTAAATGTGGACCCATTTCAGGCCAGTAAAATATAAACAGAATTGTACTTACCTTGTTGTTATTATTATAACCATTATGCTGTTATTCCACAAATAAAAGTGTAGCATGGTTGTTCAAGGTGATTTCACATAAGCTAGCAACAATTGTTTTAGTACAATTATATATCAAATTTTGCATGGCTTATGCTGACAATATCTGAGATTATACCAATTATCTGACAGTCACATTTAACTGGGCATCTTGTTTTTGTTTTTTTTTTTTCTGGGAAACTTTTGTGATAAAGATTTAACAGCATGGAGAGAACTTTTGCATTATACTTCTTTTTGTTTTTTCTTCATTCCTGGAATACTGACCTAGAGATGTGGCAACCATCTTGTGACCATGAAACCCATATGAACACATGAAAGAAAAAGAGATGAGGCCTCTGGTGGTGTTGCTAGATATCTACCAGGGTAGAACTACCTGGCATCCAACATCTTTGTTTGCTTAAGCCCCTCTACAGATGGCTTCTGTTCATTTATATCTAATAGTCTATCTTGGGCTGACTGACTATCTAAAACAGGGTCAAACTTCTTATTTATAGGGAAGCATTTTCTTTCATTTGGAACTAAGGGGGCCATAGAAGGGTTATTATTTGCAACAAAAACCAAATCAATTTTTTTTAATGCCTGGGAGTCTTGGAGTGTTAAGATCAGTGTTTTTCAAAATGTAATTTGTAACCCATTAGTGGTCCATGGAATCAATTCCGTGGTGATAAGTGGCATTAAATAAAGAAGGGGAGAAGGAGGAGGAGGAGGCCCCAGGAGGAAGAAAGAGATGAAATTTACAAATATCCTACTGTGACTCTTCTCTGGGGTAAAATGGCTGCTGATTTAACAACGCACACTCACATCCAGATACACTGTGCACACAGAAACCCCTGTGTCCTCTGTCCTCATGGAATGTCTATTTCTTCTAAAAATATTAAATGCCAGACTCAAGATGCAGGTAGGTCCAATTTCCAGTGTCTGTTTATGGCAGTCACCCTCACTCTTGAGGCTCTTGAGCCAGCTCTCCCTGTTGGTGACTGGGAAGGGGGATTGTTTACAGAACTCCCTCCCTCACAGGAACCATCTTCCAACAGCCTTCTGGGAGTAGATCCTGCTCCAATACAAGCCACAGGAGGCTAAGCAAGTGCCTGACTGGGGCTGCTCAGGAAATGGAGGAGCTGACTTCTTTGTGTGATGTGTGTGTGTGTGTGTGTGTGTGTGTGTGTGTGTATGTGTGTGTGTGTGCGTGTGTACTGGTACTGAGGATTGAATTTAGGGTCTCATACTATCAGCCTTTTAGCTCAAGGCTGATGCTCTACCTCTTGAGACACATCTCCACTTACAGTATTTCGCTGGTTAATTGACCATTAGAGTCTCACAGACTTTTCTGAAATGCTGGCTTAGAACCTCAATCCTCAGATCTCAGCCTCCTGAGTCATACTTGATTTCATTGTTGGAGAAACAACAGAACAACATATATATATATATATATATATATATATATATATATATATCTTCACATTTCAAAGATAAACTACATTATATGAAATAGAGAACAGGGATTTTGGTTGAAAATTTAGCTTCCCAATGGAAAGGGTGCTGTTGATATCAAAAGGCACACTGGATTTCCAAGGTTTAGGATAGAGAGAAGAATCTACAATATTTCACTAATAAGTTTTGTATTGGTCGCCTATCAGAGTGATACTATCTGGTACATTGCATTAAGTACAATAATGGAGATCACCCATGTCCTTTTGCTATTTGTAATATGGTTTCTCAACATGGGGAGTGACATTTTTAGCTCAGGTTGGGAGTACTGCTGCAAGGATTAAGAGTCTTGCCCTAGGCTCCTGGACCATCAAGTGCTTCAACCAGACCAGACACTTAGCTCCAAAGCCCTGGTTCTTATCACTCACTGATCTACAGCCAATTCACTTTTCCCTAGGCCTGGCTCATCTTATCTTTCAAACCAGTAAATGTGCCTCAGGATGTGACTAATGTTATTAATGGTTACATTTATCTAGTGTGTCTTGGACACAGGGGTCAACATCTGATAATGCTTACTGCATTGGACCTTGCAACAAGCCCATCAGGTAGGAAGGTGGTTGTACCCACCTTTTAGATGAGAGTGCTGAGCCTGAAAAGACAAAACAGAGGAGTGACTGGACAGTGAGAACCTGCTCCTGCTCCTGGCTCTTGAGGGTGCAGCTGGACTGTTTGGGAAGCAGTCTGTAGCTGTTTCTCTATAGAGGGCTGTGAGATTCATCTCCTTTGGGAAATAATGTTGGCCTGATCTTTGGGCTGATTCCAATACTATGAGGCAGAAATCTCCAAGCTCAGAAGTCTTTGAATAGCTAGATAAGGCTCAAGAAGGTGACTTTGGATCTAAAAAAAATTTCCACCCAGAAAACTGAAATTTGGCCTTCATTCTAAGGGGACTTATTTAAAGAGCCACTTAAAGATGTGCAACTAAATTGCAACAACCTCCAAATATAGGGGCAAATCATACTTTCCCAAGAAAAGTAATTTTCCTTAGTTAAAAACATTGTTTATAGTCATTAAATACAATTAGGAGAAAGTGGTCAGAGGAAACAAAAAAAAGCTGTAGACAGCTTTCTATTTTTATTTCATTTCTCTATGGGCATGGGACTTCTAAAATCAAAAATGCTTCTAAACATACCCTTTTTTCTCTTTCACTTTCAGTGGATTCATAGGTCATACAATTTTTCTATGCTTTTCTGTAGGATTTGCAAACATACTTATAAATATAATATTTCATTAGGAAGCCATCACATTTAAGCTACTTGGTTTCAACAGTTAGATTATTTCTGTTTTCTGGCTGTTGTTGTTTTGTGCCTATGAACATTATGCTTTCTGCAGAGTTAGTGCAACCATATATAGCTTAAACTTTACATATTCGCTGGGTGTGGTGACACATGCCCATAATCCTAGCTACTCAGGAGGCTGAGATCTGACGATCACAGTTCAAAAACAGCCTGGGTAAGCAAGTCAGTGAGACTTATTTCTCTACTAAACTACCATAATAGCTGGAAGTAGAGCTGTGGCTCAAAGTGGTAGAGCACTAGCTTTGAGCAAAAGAAGCTCAGAGACAGTGCCCAAGCTCTGAGTTCAAGCCCCAGGTCCAGCACCAAAAAAACCAAACAACAAAAAAATCTTTGCATATTCTTTGATCCCCAAATTCCCTTTCTGGGAACTTGCTTTAAAGAAATAGAGTTAGTTTTAAAGACTTGGTTGCAAAGTTTTTCAGTATTATTTATATGAGCAAACATTTTAGAAATGGTGAAGTCCAAACTAGAAAAGTAAGAAATGTGTGATGGATCTAGCCAATAAACTACTTCATGAAGCCATTAAAGTATTTCTAGAGGAAGAGTTGAGGATTAATAAATATTAATAGCAATGGCTTAAAAATTGAGTATCAGGCATTGTGTACTGTGTATTGGTGATCTAATTTAATCCCTCATAGTCTATGTTTGATATTGGTATTATTTCCTTTGTACAGATGCCCCTCGAGCTCTCTCCTCGGCTGCCTTTCTGGACCCTGTTGCACACAGAGGCTGAAGCTTTTCCTCTATCTATCTTAATATTTTTTGTAGACACAACTTCCCCCATGTTGTGCTTTATGTCAATAATGCCTTCCCTTCTTCTCTCTCTCTCCCTCTCTCTCTCTCTCTCCTTGTCCTTCATCCACCTGAATTCTCATTAACCTTTAAGTTCAGCTCAGGATCATTTCTTCAGATAACCCTTCTGCTACCATTTCAGTGTTTCTCATCCAAAGTAATGTCAAAATTTCATCTCCATTGTAGTGGTATTAAGAGATGAAGCTTCTGGAAAGTGATTTAGTCCAGAGTTCATTGTCCTTATGAATAGACTAGTGCCTCATGAAAGGGTTGGCCTTTTTCCCTTCTATCTCTGTCATGTGAGGATACGGCACCATCTTGAGAGCCTCTAGAACAGTGAGCAACAAATTTCTATGGCTTATTCATTACTCAGCTTTAAGCATTTTGTTGCAGCAGCACAAATGGATTAATACACTTTCTAAATGCTGTAGACTGCTATGGTCTTAGTCAAGTATTTACTATATGCTGTAGATGTCTCTGCCCTTTAAATAATGGGATTAACCCCCTCCTCCCCCCCACACACTCTCTTTCCCAGGAGGGATAGGTTTAGTAGGGGCTGGGTCTTTTCATTTGCATACATTCATTGTCTAGCAAAAGGAAAGAGCTCAGTATTGCTTTCTAGAGCCCATCCCTTGTTTATACCAGCTAGTGAATTGCTCCACAATGAGGTTTTGCATTTTTTTCTCTCAGTAATTCATGGTGGTACCTGTTTCATTGAACCTGAGTCTGAACTGGGAATTATAGTATTTGTTGTTTTAATTTGCATGTCTTTAATTACTAGTGAGGTTGAGTTGTTTTGCCATATGTTCTTTAATTAGTTATTTCTCCTCTTTTGTGAATTGTCTGTATTTCTTTTGTTCAGCTCTCTATTGGAGGCATAGTATTTTCCTCCACTGGAGAGAACTTCTTAAAACTATGCTATTAACCCTTTATTATATTTGCTAGTAGAAATGCTATTTGTTCTATGCTATTGAATTTTGTTTTTCTTATAAAATATGAATAATTTTAGGCTACCAAATCTTACCTATAAAACTTGCTAATCTGCCTTTTTTATATTTATGTACTTGGATGTTGTATAATGGCTTTCCATAGCATTACTTTTCATAATATTTGATAAGAAGAATCACATTAAAGATGGACCAACTGCTTTATGAGTCTTTGGCTGGAAATCTTAAGCATAATTATATTCATAGAAATCATTAAGTGAACAAAAGGGAAACCTAAGTGCAGAGTCACTGAATTTGTATTGTAAATTAAGATTTCCTTAAGACTTTCTTAGTTATTAGAGCCAAGGAGAGGGAGGAAAAAGTTCAAATTCAAGAGGGATCTAAATTGCAAAACAAGGCAGGACTGGAAGATGAGGTGTAGAAAAAAGCTTGCAAATCATTAGCCCTCAGAGTACTGGTGGATGGGGTTTCTTTTGGCCTCAGTTTTGATCAGCCAACACTGTGATTTTCCATTGGAATAGAAAATCACATTGAAAAGTAAAAACAAACAAATGGAAAACTATTGTCTCTTCCACACCCTCGTTTGTCACCTCTCTTTTCCTTGGTTTTCAGCTAATAGATGTGATTTGCATTAAGTTCTGTAAGGAAAGCCCAGCTAAAGAAGCAGATGACAGGCAGGGCCCTAGTGGCTCAAGCTTGCAATCTGAGAATCTGAGGATTGTGGTTCGAAGCCAGCCAGGGCAAGAAAGACCATGAGACTATTATCTCCAGTTAACCACCAGAAAACCAGAAGTGGTGCTGTGGTTCAAAGTGGTACAGCACTAGCCTTGAGCAAAGAAGTTTAGGGGCAGTGCCAAGGCCCTGAATTCAAACCCCATGACTGACCAAAAAACAAAACAAAACAAAAAAAAACATAGTAAAGGTTGTGAGATGCAGGGGAAGGCTCAAGCTAAATAGTGCCTGCCTAGAAAGCATGAAGCTCTGAGTTCACTCCCTCTATTGTCAAAAGATTTTTTTTTTTTAAGAAATGAAATGGTTGTAGAGGAACCAAAGTGCTTCTGAGGCTGTTAAAATACCATTGTGTGTGTGTGTGTGTGTGTGTGTGTGTGTGTGTGTGTGTGTGCCTGAAATGACAGGTAAAAGGATCTTGACACAGGAGAGGCTGGATCCAGAATCCCAAGTAACTGTAAAGTCAGGAGATGGTCAAGTGGGCTCCAAGGAAAATGTGGCTTTGGACCTGAAATGGCTCAACTGGCACCTGTCACAGCCCAGCTGGGAGATACTGGAACATGGGTGGTGTCGAGGCCCAGGTAAACCAGACCCCAAAGCATGCAGCCTTGAAGTCCTGGATGCTTTAAACTAAAGCAGGGGATAATCTCCCACCCTTGCCCTTCTTTCCCTCATACAGCACAGATCATCTCATGGAAGTTATTATTATTCAGAAGAAACAAAACTAGAGCTGATGCCACAGTTGCTGCTTCCATGAACTTTGCTCCAGACAATTGCCCATTGTTAGAGTCCATTTGTCATCTACCCTGACAATCATTTATCCCTACCCCACCCTCAACAAATTGTCAGCATCTCCCTGTATCATTTCTGTGGAAGAACATAAATGTTTCTAAATCCTATTGGGTGGTTTTATGCATGTTGTATAGTTGAATCCCTTCTAACCTTATTGCCAGCTTATTTTAGTGGACTCATTTACTCAACCTTCAGAGAGTAAATGAGATATCCCCTAACGTGGTTATTGCTAGCTGGGACAACTCTTAGTCTAGCTATTATTATCTGTGTACTCTTATTCCAGGAAAGAGTCCCTTGTTTCTTACAGCATCTATAAAATGGAGACCATGCCAGGACCTTCTTACAGAATTGTGGGGAAGACGGCTAGAAGAAACCCCTGTAAAAGTGCTTGGTACACAGTATGGCACTAAGCAATCTCTCAATAACTGTTAACTTTCATTAATATTATCATCACAACCTCTTATCACTGTAAACAAGACTGGCCTTGGTAATTGTGTTGCTGTCAAGACCACTTTCAGTGATGAAGAATACAAGAAGTGTAACACAAACAAATTCCCAAGGTCATGATAATTACACAGTCTGAAGCCATGGCAGGAAGGCAAGGGAAATAGGAAGGCAATCCCTATGATTTCTTGGATATACTTGCATTTCAATATGCAAATTTTATTATCAAGAAATCTTGGGTTTTCATAGTGATTTTAGGAGCATCTTTGAAAACTATCCAGGCTTCATTTCAACATAGGAGTGACATTCAGCTTAGGGTTTGCTGATCAATATTCTACCTACATAGGTTCATACTGGTGACATTTCCTGGATTTCTCAAGGCTTGTTAAATAGGCCTCAAGGGACATGAGGTAGCTGCCACTTGAAGATTATAAAGCTCATGCTGTTCCTACTATGTTATAAGCTGTAAATATCTCTTCTCCAGACAATTTGTACTAAATTACATTTTCATATTTTGAATTCTTTCTTCTTTTCCTGATAACTAGTTAAAAACCATTTCTACAAATAATTCAGCTTTATTATCTGACTCTTTTCTACAATGCTTCATAAAGCATGTGGCCTAGTCCAGGGACAGGGACATTTGTCACATGAATGTGTAATAAAATCACATATATTTTTTTCTCTTAGTTCTGTGCTAAGTCTTAAACAGGTAGATGCACACTGACTGATAGATGGCTGAAAAAGTGACTGCCACAATTCTTTACTGAAAAACAGAAAGGATAAGGGAGTTAAGCATCATCCTGAAACTGAGACCTAGCATCTAAATTCTGTTCAGAAGTAGCCTAGGGCAGATCATCAAATAGCACATTTGGAAGCATTACGGCATATTGAAAATGCTTGCTCTCGAGGACCAAATGGTCATGAGAAATACAAGCATTTTCCTACCAAGCCAAAGATGATGATGTTCTCTTAGAGAACTATTTCTGAAATCTCTCTGGGTAGATCATCAGGGCTCAGAGTTCAGAATCTCTGGAGACTTGGGAGCATTTGACAAGAGGGATGTGAAGGTCACTAGTGAAGGTCACTGGTGTTGGGAATAGATAGCAGAGGTGCATAGGCACTCGTCAATGGCTGGGCATGAGGCAAAACTCAAAAGGAAGGGTCCCCACTTGAAGCATTCTTCATTTGAGACCTCCACAGACAGGCCAAGAAACAGATTTTAAGCACTTGTTAGATATGGCATTAGATTGAGCAATATGAGATGATTTTTATAAAAGGGTAAAGATTCTCTGTTGTTTTCAAGGAAAGGAAAGTAGGAACAAAATAGGGCACAGGGATGGGTGCCCTGATTATAATGAAGACTGAGATTTTAGGTTATAAATGCCCACTCTCCTCCAGCTGGATCACATGAACTCTGAGTTTGTACTCAGTGTTGTTTTGAAGCCCCATCACAAGAATCTTCTGGAAGTTGAGAGTCCTTACCCACTTTAAAGAGATGAAACATTGTCTTTGTGTCCTTCCTTGTTGGACAAGTGCTTACTCTGTATGCTTTTTGTGACTTTTTGTTTCACAAACTTCTTGGTGGTAAAGAGTAAGTCAATCAAATCTGCAAAAGTTCTTTCTTTCCAATGAAGAGCCAGACTTTGAAGTCAGGCCCCACTTTACCACGTGAACCTGAGATAAGCAGGCCCTGTGAGCAAACCCAGGACAAGCTTATTAGGGCCCAGCCTGTCAAGAACTCTAACGGCTGGGAATGCATAACTCTAACTGCCCCCAGAATGCCTCGAGCCCTGTGCCTTGAGCCCTGAGCCAATCAGATTTGTACCCGTGTCCTAATCATGTTTGCTTGAACACCTGATGGCTGTAACTTTGTTTTTTGCCTTTATAAGCCCTGTGTAATTGCAGCTCCGGGCTTCCTCCTAACCTCCGCTGTGTCGGTGGGTAGGACGAGGCCCGAGTTGCAGCTTGCTTGAATAAAGCCTTGCCTTGCTTTTGCATTTCGGAACGTCTGAGTCTCGGTGGCCTTCTTGGTGGTCGTTTCACGACTTGGCATAACACCAACATCTCTCAAGAACCTTTCTCAGACAGGCACTCGTGGCTCCTGCTTATAAGCCTAGCTACTCAGGAGGCTGAGATCTGAGGATTATGGTTTGAATCAAGCCAGGGCAGGAAAGTCCTGAGATTCTCATCTCCAACTAAGTGGAGCTGTGGCTCCAGTGGTAGAATGTCAGCCTTGAGCAAAAAAGCTCAGGGACAGAGCCCCAGGCCCGAGTTCAAGTACCAGTATGGGCACAAAAATTTAAAAAAAAAAAAAGATAGCCTATCTCTTCTTCATTTTCAAACATACTGTTTGATTAAGGTGTGTGCTTTTGAGATCATTCACAGAATCAGAGCACTGTAGCCTTTGGAAAGATTCTTGGAATTGGCCATTTCTGAAGCCATGATGTCATGGTCTTGCTTTTCTCATAATTAGACTTTGGCTAAAAGACTTCACTGACTCTTCAAAGAGCTTTGTGGGTCTTAGTCACATGACATGTCCATAGAATGAAGCTCAAGCTCATTGTTCTGGTCCAACATTGTCCTTATGTCTCTCTTCCCACAAGTGTTCCAGTTCACTCTGGGACCCACCCCTAATCCACAGGATGGGCCACTGGCACATAAGAGTGTCATTATCCTTAAGGCCATCAAGCCTTTGCACACACCATACCCTCTGGCTTTCCTCTCTTTCCCCACCTAGAAAGCTCCTACTCACCCATTAAGGCCTATTCAAGCATTGCTTCCCTGACTGATACTTCTAACTTACTCAAGAAAAGCTGGTCTTACTCAAGAAAAGCTCAGTGCCAGACTGTGTACCAAGCACTTTTACAGGGGTTTCTTCTAGAAGTCTTCCCCACAATTCTGTAAGAAGGTCCTGGCATGTTCTCCATTTTATAGATGCTGTAAGAAACAAGGGACTCTTTCCTGGAGTAACAGCACACAGATAATAATAGCTAGACTAGGAGTTGTCCCAGCTAGCAATAACATGTACATGTTATTTTCTAAAACTTAATGTATGTTATTATTGTCTCCCTATGTTTTCAGCTACTCTATATTCTCTCCATCATCATGAACTACAATTCATTTTTGAGCATTAATTACTAAATTTACCCCCAGTGTTTATTCCAAACTTGACAAATAATAGATGTTTATGAATGCTTCCTGGATTAAACTGAAAGAGAATGCAAATTTAGAATTATATATAAACATTTTTGATTAATAGGTAGTAGGGTAAAAGAAATAGGCTCTGTTGATGGTTGGGTGTTAGTGGGAGAATGAAAGAGGATAAATATAGTCAAAGTAGAATATATATATATAATATATACACACACATATATCAAGAAAACTTTGTTGAAATTGTTTTAGGAATTGCTAAAAAAGGGAAGGGAGAGGGATGAGATTAATTGAAATACATTATAAACATGGATGGCAATTATGCAGTGAAATTACTTATATACATTTATATAACAACTCAAATTTGAACATTTAAAAGGCTGTCCTACAGTTTTCTAGCCATAAATTCTACCATATACATGCACTGGTGGGCAAGCTATCTTTGTAGTAAAAATGTATCCACTTCCCAGTTCATTGAGGAGTCAGCTAAGTCTATGTGGATTTGAAGGCAAAGAGTGTTTCTGAAAAGTAGAATTCATTTTAATTTATCTGCTTGAAATAGCAGAATCCCCAAACATAATTTCAATAGCTTTTCCAGGAACCTACATAATGCAAGAAGACCAATCTAATGGCTTTTTAACCTTGCTGTGAAGGTAGTTTGGGACACTCAGATTACACCCAAAACTGTTTATTAGACACTCAGAGAACATCTAACAAGAGATTGAACATCTTGAGATTTAGGGTAACTGACTTAGAGTAATGAAGTATTTAGGAGAATCATCCCCAAACTCTTCTCCAACAGGGGCTCAGTGCCTGAATGCTATATCACTGACAAGTAAATGAGACCCGGCACTAGGATACAATTTTTAATATGTTCAGCTTTTTAATCTTTGTTGTCTCTCCACATTTTTAATATTTGCCATCAACCCTTAATGAGGTTCTATATCTTCATTTTGTAGAGTATATTTCTGTTAATTTATCACCTTCAGTCCCATGAGAAATGTGTTTCAGCAAGATGTGGATAAATTATTGTGAAGCATATTTATTTACTACAATCTAATTATCACAACATTCAGTAAAGCCAAATGAATAAATCATAAATGAAAAGTAATGAGTGTGGAATTGGTCCATATGTGTTGGTGCTATGTAGGAAAGGGTATAGAAATGCATGTGTCTGTGTGTGTATGTGTGTCTCAACTCTGAAACACATTCACTTTGACTTGGTGTTCTGGGTAGGATATCTGGGTAGAGACGGTCTGATCTATGTTGTCAGCTCCGTGGCCCATAAGGTACCATGAGGCTATTAAGCATTTGAAATATGCCTCATCCAAATTCAGATGTGTTCAAAGTGGGACATACAGACTTGTAAGGCTTAGTTGTTTGTTGTTGTTTTTTAAATAAATGAAAAGGAACATCTTTATTTGAAAAACTGTTTTGAAGTTTGTTAAAATATCAATTATGGAATTAGCCTATGCCTAGCAAATTCTATACCACAAAGCAATGAAAACATATGTCTGCCCAAAGTCTTGCCTGTGAATGTTCATAATACTTTTATTTGTATCAAATGGTCAAAGACTGAATGTTCATTAACTGGTAAATGGACAAATGTATTATGGTATGTCCACATAAGAACATATTATTGGAATAATAACAAGAGACAAAGGGCTTGTATTTGCTGTAATATGAAGAAATATAAGAACATTATGCTAAATGAATAAGCTAGATAGAAGAAAACATTTTTATGACTAACTTTATGACTAGAGAGACAAAAATTAGATTTGTTTCTGTCTGGGGATGAGAAGTGAAAGAAACAAGAAGCACTACAGAAGGACAAGAGGCTTATTTTTTTTGGGGGGGGGGGTTAACAGAACAGTTTTAAGATTGTATTACTGTAACAGCTCCAAAACTCTGGAAGTGTTCAAAGTCATTGAGTTTTTTTTTATTAAAACTGAGCACAGGGGAGGAGAAGTCCAATTGTGTAACTCCTCTGAATAATTAACTGTTTAACCAAATAAATACCAGGGGACTGAAGCATGTTTTGTTGAGGAGTAAGGTGAGGGTAACCCAGAGTGGGGCACACAAATGGAGGAAGGAAGGCTGAACAAATTCAGTTGTTCCATTAAATATACAGTATATAAAAACTGAGTTATGGGCTGGGGATATAGCCTAGTGGCAAGAGTGCCTGCCTCGGATACACGAGGCCCTAGGTTCGATTCCCCAGCACCACATATACAGAAAACGGCCAGAAGCGGCGCTGTGGCTCAAGTGGCAGAGTGCTATGCTAGCCTTGAGCGGGAAGAAGCCAGGGACGGTGCTCGGGCCCTGAGTCCAAGGCCCAGGACTGGCCAAAAAAAAAAAAAAAAAAAAAAAAAAAAAAAAAACTGAGTTATGGAACGTGAGGGTAGAGATAGGAGGGGGAAGATGGGGAGGGTGATCAAGATGTATTGTACCTATAACAGGACTTGTGAAATTGAAACTCTTTGCATGACTACTTAAAAATTAAAATACAAAAAAAAGTCATTGAATTTTATACCTAAAATCACTTTCAGTGTCACCCATATGTAATAAATTTACAGGTCATTTTAAAGTAGCCTTTCTTCTTAAATATGTGATAATTCTTAAAATCACTTTTAAGGAAATAATTTTTACATTGTTTACATGCTGAAGTTTAAATAACTTAGACATACTGGGTTAAGTAAGATGGATTATTAAGATTAATCTTGTCCAAATTCTTTGACTTTTATAACGTGGCCACCAGAGAATTTCAGATTATGCATGCAGCCTACCTTATATTTCAATCTCACAGCCTAATGTTAGAAGGCCCCATGATATCTACTAAACAATCTCTTTACTTTCATTAAATCTCAGTGAATGTTCTTCCTCCCTGTTTGGCTCACTTCCAGCCTATATGGAGGAGAATGTTGCATACTCCAAAGGCTCTAAGAAGGGGAACGTTGCCCAGACTGCTGCCATTTTGGCCCCTAACTATTCAATGGTGACTGGAAAAAGAGAGCTGAGCTGGTATAAACAAAGAGCCATTGCCAGCTGAGGCACATGCAAGAGAAAGAAAGCCTAAGTTCAGTGTCAGGAAGCATCTATTGTTTCTGAAAGTGGATCATTCTTATTGCATTTCCAAATGTTTATACTGTGTTTCCATCTCTCAATATCAGCAGGTATTTTCTGATACAATAATATCAGAATATAAGTCACTACATAAGATTCTGTTTGAAGGCTACTGATTTACTGAGGTAAAACCGAACTTCTTCTCCACCCCTCCCTCCCCACCCCTCCCCCCCCCAATATAGCATTTTCAGTGTATAAAAGCTAGCAGCCTGGAAGGGTAGGGAGGGAAGGCTCATTATCCTATCCTCTACTTGTCTGGATCAGTGGTTCCCAGACTTAGCTCCCCAGGGAAACTGCTGGAGGAAAAGGTTGGGGAAAGCACTTCAAGTATGTGGACAGTCCAATCATGTTCTATTTAACGAGTCTAGAGTGAGATCTGGGTAATGATATTTTAAAAGGATTTCAAACAGACTCTGATGACTATCACCAACCCAAGACCTGGCTCAGCAAGTAGCTCACAATGGACTTGGGGATTAGTGGAAAGATGAGAAGGATGGGATGGACCAGCAGGAACCACAGAATCGCACAGACCAACATCATAGCTCTCCTCCAAAATGGGGCCAAGAGACCCAACTGACCATCCCTGGAGCTTGTCCTGGAAGCTGGACAAACATGCACCCACACTGCCTGTGGTTCATGAGATAGTGCCTTCGGTGTTAGATGAGTTGTTACTGTGAGCTGTTTCCTTTCCCAGTCTAGGCTCAAACCTGTATCTCTCTAAAGGCCACTTATGTGTCCTAATCCTCCCATCTGGACAAGATTGAGTAAATCTATCCTGTCCCCACACAAGAGTTTTTCTACTATTTGAAAACAATTACCAGGACCTCTCGACTCTCTTTCCTACTTTATATATCGCAGTTCCTAGATCTGTTCACGGCATGGCCCCCTCTGTAGGCGTGCAACCATCTCTTGGTACTCGTTTGACAATTTCCCCTTTAAAATGTGAACCTTCCAAATGTTCATCCTCCAGATGGTGCCAGCCCAGGGCCAGTACAGCAGGACAATTACATTCCTTGATAAGGCCATTACAGTCCCAATAATGTAACCACCACACTGCATTGGCTCAATAGCAGAACAATTGGAAAGAGAAGAGGGAAGAAGGGGTGAAACGGAAAGCTAGATTCCTAAAATTTCTCATCTATAAACGTGAAGCATTTTGAGTATTGCACTTCACAAAACACTCATCCAAGTGAATGTGGACCCGATTTGTTAGAATGAAGAGTCTGTCAGCAGAACCGAATTCTCATTGTTCCAACTTATTTGTTAACTATTGGTTGTCCACCAAATGTTCCAGTGACCAAGGGTTGGGAAGAATGGCCCAAAGTAATATTCAATAAAAGATCTGTCTGTTGTGGGTAGGGTATATCCTATTTGGGAAAATATTTGGCTCCCTCAAATGAATTAGGGTTGGATGCAAATCGTACACCCTTATCTGAAAAGTCTAATTAATCTCCAGGCTGTGAATTAGAGCTGGGAATGATATGCTTTCCTTGCAAAAGACATAGCTTCCCAAAACCTCTGGGGCCATACTGCTGGCACAGGCACAGATAGTGGTAAAATGTGCTTGCTTCCCAGGCAGCTTAAATATCTATAACTCTTTCTGAAGAATTCCTATTAAATTCTACTTTCATATACTCAACATTCCAGATGACCCAGAGGATCTTCACCACCACCTACCTTCAGGGCAGAGACTGTGTCCTGTCTACTGAGATCATCTAGACTGGGTGGCAATGTGCCTGTCTCCTAGATGATCTCTTGTCGGTATGTGTCTTTGAGGACACATGTCTCACATTGGGCTGCTCAGTCAGTTCTCCTATCTACCTCTCTTCGTATTCCTCTTAAGGAATCAATGAAGACAAGGATCACACGTTTTCAAAGTCCTGTGAATAGCCTGCCTCAGAGGAACCACTGATAGTATTTTTTAAAATACATATTTATTTTTGCCAGTCCTAGGGTTTGGGACTCAGGGCCTGAGTGCTGTCCTGGCTTCTTTTTGCTCAAGGCTAGCACGCTGTCTCTTGAGCCACAGTGCCACTTCCAGCTTTTTCTGTTTACATGGTGCTGAGGAATGGAACCCTGGGCTTTGTGCATGCTAGGCAAGCACTCTACTACTTAGCCACATTCCCAGCCCCCCACTGAGACTATTTTGAGTGAGGCTTCACCAGGAATGATTAAGAAGGGAGGATCTCTAAGACTCCATCCATTCTGAGTGTGAGACAGTCTGAGCCACTCTTTTCTTTTGGGGGTTTTGCTTCAATTTTGGGTTCATGGGGTCATAACTTGGTTATTTTTTCAGAGCTGGGTCTAGGAGGACCTTGTGTTTTCTTCTTTATGATAAAAATAGGGGAGGAAGTCCCACCTGCTGAGGGCAGAATGATTGACTGGTTTACCTTCCTCCAGTCCCTGACTATGGCATTTGAAAAGCATCCTCTTGAATTTTTCCCCAGAAAGTGACAGATTAGGTATTGTGCATACGGTGGTGGTAAGGTTCCTGCCACTATACACACACAATAAAAGGAGAGAAAAGGACATGACAGCCTGTGATCAACTGAGCAAAACCCCACAACAAATTTCCATGAAACCTGAAGGAGGAGGGAGAACTTTAACAGTAATGGCCAGCAGGAAGCTTTCTGGGCACTGAGTTGCTGCATATCCTTGACCTTCCTTCAAACTTAAGCTAAATGGGAGTTTTCTAAAGAAGTCTTTCATGGGAACCACCCAACAGCTTTAAAATAAATGCTGATGCCTCTGTCTTACCCTCAAGAATGAGGGTAAGGGACTAGGTGTTTTATTTTTTTTTTTTTATCTTTAAGTAGTATACAAAGGCGTTTCAATTCCCATGGCAGTTTATGAGTGCAATGCATCTTGATCACTTTCACCCATTTCATCAATACCCCCATTTCTTCTACCTCTATCCATACCCCTAAGTTACCTGGTATCTGGGTTTTGACATAGAAAAAATCTCTAAGAAATTCGAATGTGTGGACAAGATTAGGAAGCAGTGGTATGAACAGAGAGAGAGCCTTGTTTCCAGAAAAGATCCAGGAGCTGTGCAGTTGGATCGTGGAGCAGTACCAAATTTTGATCACAGCAGCTCAATAAAGGGCTGCAGTTGAAGCTGGAAGGGGTTCTACGCAAGCTGTAGCATCTCTACAAGACAATTGTGCCTGAGTAATAGTCATGTAGCGATTACTCAGGCATACCTTGTGTTCTTCCTTACAGAGAGGAAACCATCTTCAGGCCTTACCTTCCTGGAACCAATCTTTTACTGGGACCCTAGGCCTGCATATCAGATACAGACAGGAGCATTTGTTAAAAAACTCTTGTGGGGTGACAGTACCCCTATGAGTTGGGGATGTTTTCAGAAAGTAGAAAATTACAGTAACTGTAGCAATAACCACAGCTTCTTCTTACTGGTCAGTCAATTTCAGGTGACAATCGGAATAGGCCCTTCTTGGATCACTCACTTTTGTGGCAAGTGATGTAATATAGTCTTACTTAATCCTTGTATAAATCCCAAGAGAGAAAAAATCATACCAACTTTTACATGTGACAAGACAGGCAAAGAAGATACAAAGTCCAAGGACATGAAGACCCTAAATGGCGAAGCTGAAACTTAAACTTGAGTTCTCCTAGCCATATAGCTCCCTGATGGTGAGTGTGAAGGTCACAGGAGGTCAGGAAGATGGATAGGAATCCCTCCAAGGAGCCTGTACAGCTACTTAGCTTAAGACAAGGGTACAAATACAAAAGGCAAAGGGAAACAATGGGGTGTTGGAAACCAGCCATCAAGCAGGTATATCATGGAAAAGCAATATTTGATAAGCACTGCATAGAGCTTGGGATGTGTTCTTGGCATCTACTTGTCAATCAGATTAGTCAGTAGAGACTTTTCAAGGTAGTGGCCAGTTCTCATAATCTCCAGCAACCGTGTTTCCTTGGGTTAGGCTGATGTGTGCGGCAAAAGCAGAGTGATAAAGCCAAGGCAGCCAGCCTCGCTAAGCCCAGACATCTCTACTCAGCACCAATTTCATAGAAGCTTGCAAAACTGATAGATTGTTATTCTCAACATAAACTCTGCTTTACTCCTTAAGGGATTTTGTTACTACTCAAATATGAGTTCAATATTGGTGAGATTCAATTAGAGCTGCTTAAAAAAAAAAAACAACAAGAAGAAAACAAAAAAGAAAGAGGAAAGAAAATCTAAGAGAGGGATGGGGCTGCTGTTAACACTTCATGGGACAGAAAGTAACCCTGTTTTACTGCTGTGTCCAGCATGAATAGCAAGAGTGTGTCACCTGTTGCGGCTCTTGATAGCATGTGGAACCGGGCTGAGTTATGAGCCTACAGAGAGGAAAGCCAGGTGAGGATGAGAACACAGAAGAAAGCTACCCTGCATGAAGAAAGATACCCAGCATCCATGGCTCCCTTGCCTGGCTCCCTGCATGAATGTCCATTTTATTTCTGTGTGTTCATGATGTCTAGTCATCACAGGTGGATTCTAATCAGTCATTGCAAACATCTGCAGGTTGGATTGGCAGCATCCTATGCCGCATCCGAGGTTTGTACAGAGTTTGTTAGAGCTTCAAGGAAAGGTTTCTGGCTTACTTCGTTTTATTTAAGACACTGAAAATTGATTATCAGCTTGTGCTAGCCCCACAGAAGATAACACGCTCTGGTTAGGGAAAGTCGATGATACTTAGCTGTATTCCAAATACACTCACTACATTAAGAAGTAAACCCTTCCATTTGCAAAAAAATGGATGGACCTGAAAAAATGTATGTTAAATGAAGTAAGTCAGACCCAGAGAGACAAAGGATGCGTGTTTTCTTTCAGATGTGGAAGTTAGAACTAATTTATAAATGTACAAGTAAACACATACGGGGTGGTATGTACACAAATATATTAACTGAAGTAATGCTATGTGCAGGGGAGAATTCACACATGATTCCTTAGAGAAACTGACTCACAGTCTAACAAAATAAGTACTGGGAAACTGGTACTTGAAAGTGTGTGGGTGTGTGGAGGATTCAAGGGAAGGGAAGGAGATAAATAAAGAGGGAGAGGGGAAGAATACAGTCAAAATATTCCATGCATATCCTATAAATTAAGAAAATTAAGAGTAGAAGATTGGGTTGGGAGGGAAAAGGGATTACCAAAGGGGTGATATCCATCAAGATACATTTTATTCATAAGCTGATTTGTTAAATGGTAGCTCCTTTACAAAACTATTTAAATATAATAAAAAAATAACTTAAAATTAAAAATAAAGAAGTAAGCTCTTGAAAGTCCCAGGAATGGAGGTAAAAAAAATTGGGGTAAACAAATTATTGAACAAATTATTGAATGTGTTGTTGGGAGGGGAAGAACCATTTTAAAATTCTGTAAAGTCTTGATTCAGAACTCAAAATTCTAAGTTTACCTCATGGAAAAGTTTATGGATGTGATGAACATTTAGGTTCCAGAATATTCTAAAAAAATATTGATTCTCATAACAAAAAATGAAAGCAGCTTAAAAATGAGTGTGGTTAAATGAAACAATCCATGTATACAAGGAAAATAAGAAATGAGTCCGAAGGAGAGCACTGAATTATCAAGAAGAGTATTATGATGTATTTCTATGAATGAAATATAAGCCATGTATGTAAATATATGCAAAGAAAAAAACCCAGTTCAACAGAAAGTATATATGCCAAATGTTAACAGTGCACATCGTTAAGTCATAAGAATATTTTTCTAGTCACCTTTATTTTCTCAATTTCTACAATAAATATATTACTTTTATCAACTAAATTGTGTCAGTGATTTTTGTAAGATCCAAGGAACAGCGGGTAGTGTTTTATATGAATGAAGAAACCATAGTGTGTAAGACTAATATAAGAAAAGTGAGCATTCTGGTGATCAGAGGTAAGAGACCAGATTAGTGGCCATCTTTATCTCACAGTACTCAGGATTCAATAGATAATTAACACACCCTACTGACAGATTATCTATAGTTTATTGACACAATGAGATCAAACATCCAAACCCCAGAAAGACTTTTTTTTCCCCCCCCAAGACCCAACAAGCAGGATCAGTGAATAGATTACATCTTACTCCAGTTCTGCACAAATGAACAAGGGCTGAGTTCCTATTCTTTTCTAAATGCCTCAAGGATCTCCCTGGAATCTACCTAGATTGTTTTTTTGTTTTTTTTTGGTTTGTTTAACATTCCCTTTCTAAGAGGATTGATCTTAGAAATAGCTCAGAAGAAAAGTTTCCTAACTATACAGTATCATTATCTTGGAAAAGTTTAGAAACTTTGTACCTTCTTTCTTCTGGGGTATCATTGTTCAGATTCACTGAAACCAATCCCATAGTAAGTCTAGCCAGGCTTGTACTTTCCAAAGATAAGTGGAAAAGATGAAGCAATTATCTGGAGAGTTCAGGTAAAATGTCAGTCCCTTTTCTAGTCTAAATCCCATTCCATTTCCAAGAAAGCATTTTCCTGATTCATTCTGCTACATTTTCTCAATTCCTGGTTTAGTTCAGAGAGGGTTTAGCCCATTAGCGTTAAATACTAGGCTTCGGGGACACGTGCACTTCGTGCCATCTCTTGGAGGAATATTTTACCATGAAAAATGGGCTTTAATAACAGAACGTTGAGAAAGATGACACTGAGATGATTTACCAGTGTATATATTGTGACATATTAAATCGCAGACAGTTTTGGATGAGACCGAGTCTTAAATGAAACATCCAATATCAGCACCAGCACAGAGCCAAAGAAACCACAGAAAAACAAAACTCTAGAAGCATCCATATGTCACTAGGAGCAGTGAGACCAAAGCCAGGTCCTTCCCTGCCCCCACCCCCAGGACTGCCTCAGACACAGCTCCGCAGCAGGCTGATGTCTCGCTATAGAGCAGTGAACTGAAAAAGTGGTTAATTAATGAAAAACTTAAAAAAATTCAGCAATGAGATTACCTTTCCTAGTGACTGACAAAGGCAGTATAAATAATTCAGTGTCTCTCACAGTTGGTTGAACAGAATGCCTTTCCTTTCTTGTCAACAGCACAGAGACATTCACCCCCCATACTCCTATGGTCACATTTTGTAGCCAGTACAAGTGTCACTACCTAAGTTTGACTGGAGAGAGGAAAAAGGACAGAGCAAACTGAATGGAGAACTAGTTTAAGTCAAGAATTCCCAATACAATAGATAGCGTCTTTCCTCTGTGTGTGTGTGTGTGTGTGTGTGTGTGTGTCTGTATGTGCGTGTGCGTGTACACACATGCATGCATGCATGCACATGCATGTACTGGGGATAACAAAGTAGATAGGGCTTTCAAAAATTCCAACAACATTCTTCAATGATATAGAAGATGCAATCCAAAAATTCATATGGAATAACAGAAGACCCTGAATAGCAAAAAAAAAATCCTTAGTAGGAAACACAGTGCTGGAGGAATATCAAAACCAAACCTCAAACTCTATTACAAAGCCATAGTAATAAAAACAGCTTGGGCTTCAAAAAATGGTGATGGCAGAATTTGCTATACAGGTACATAAAACTGAAGTTAGGTCCTTATATATTAGGACATCGCTAGCAAGATAAAGAGAAAGCCCACAGAATGGGAGGAGAGCCTATGTAGCTATGCATAAAATAAGGGCCTCATATCTAAAATATACTTAGGGCTCAAGAATTTGAACCCCCCAAAAACAAATCCTCAAAGAATCAAGTGGCAGTAGGGGGAGGAGAAGAGCTTTGGTTCAGCCCTTCTCCCTTACCACCCTCCCTATCCCACTGACCCACAGCCTCTGAGTGAAGGAAGGACAATAAGTATGGGTAGGTGGGCTGAGGCTGCTGGTTGGAAGAGACAATGAAAGAAGTGTAAAGAACTAGCTTGACTTTGAAGGACTTACTCTTCCCTGTTTCCTGTTTCCTGGCAGCTCACACTGTTATTCTAAATACCAAGGAGGCTGAGATCTGAGGACCTCCATTCAAAGCCAGCCAGGGCAGGAAAGTCCAAGAGAGAATCTTGCCTCCAAGTAACCAGCCAAAATCCGAAAGTGGAGTTTCGGCTCAAGGGCCAGAATGTGGGTCTTGAGTGAAACATTTAAAGGACAGAGCCCAGACCCTGAGTTCAAGTCCCAATACTGGCACAATAAATATATGTGCATGCATACACACGTACATATACTAATTAATTAATATGAATTGCCAGAACTTCCTCAGCTCAGCTAGAGGAGGTGAGAAGAGCCGCAATTGGCAGCGCATGGCCATGGGCAATGGAAACTCTTCAGACTAGCCCTCCTGTGCATGATGCAGCAGGGTCGGACTAACAGTACATGGTCCACAGTTGGCTGAGTCTCACCATGGAGAGGGAGATAGTCTGAGCTCTGTGTAGAAGCAGAGACTGAGTCCCCAGAGCTGTTTAGTCAAACACAGACTATACATTTGAACGGGCATATGGTATAAATGCTTTGAATTTCATTTGAGGCTCCTCAGCCTGTCTCAACAAAGATTTCCTCTCACTCAACCTTATGTAAGGGGCTGGAAAACCCAACAATCTGGCCTTGCAGAATTATAGCAGCAGCAACAGCATCAGAGCTTAGCATCTGCCGCACTCTTCCAGTGCCATTGTAGCCTCACATTTTGTCATGGAGTCCCAACTCTTACTACTTAATAATTGTATTATGTAGGTTAAACATTTGGTCTCACTTATTTAACCTTAGCATCCCTGTCTATAAAAGGGGATGATGGACACTAGCATGTAACTTGTAGGTTGGGAGTAATAATAAGTGAAAAAGTACTTGCGCTGGGGTGTTACTCATAGTACATGCTCAGTAAATGTGACTTTCTATCCCAAATGAAGTTGGGAGACAGTGTGTCCTTTTATAGATGTTGGCCTAAGGGCACAACAAAGCTTTGCCATAACAAAAATCTGGGGTACAGAACTGGCTTCACCATGGAACACTAATTCATTACATGGTCAGGGAGTTTTTCTTCACCCATATTGTTTTAGGGACCTTCAAGGAATACTCTAGAAGGATAAGAAATGGTCCTAGCCCTAAAGGCATCTCCTACTTAATTAGGAGTAGCCTAATGCTGTTGGAACAATTAGTGGATCTCCTTAATGATAGAGCCTCTGGGTAAAGTTTATCCTTCATTCCTAGGGGAAGATGCTTAGCATTATTTATTTCTCATTAGACTCTCTAGGGCATGCTAAGAGCTGCACAATTAAACTCCTTATATCAAAGACACAACTATTAAAACCTAGGATTCTAGCGGATTTCTGCAGAGAAGGAAAATATAAACAACTAGGAGAGATCAATTCTCAGGATATTGAGACACAGACACTAAGCCTGGAAGATGATACTAAAAGAAAACCAAGAGTGATACACACATATGTAGTTTTTTATGCATAAGAAATTGGAGTAACTTTTATGATCTCTTCTCTGAAGGAGCTTGGCAAGTTTGCCCAAGGGTACAAGATTGGGCTGCGAGTACTTAAGAATGTAAGGTTTGGGGAATGCTGTGTTGCATTGCAAAGGGGAAAATTTTAGAACAGAAAGTGGCTATAAACTCAGAGTTGTTCAGGGTTTGTAGGGGTCACCCAGTCTAAACCACAGGGTTGTATGACTTGACACAATCTCAGCAGGAGTGTGCTGCGAGGCTCAACCCTCAGAGAATCTCCCCCGTAGAGTTTATTTCTTTCCAAGTCTTTGCTCTCTCAACAGTAAAGCTGGCTGGTTGCGAGTGACTTGGATAAGAGTTCCCTGGAAGAGGCCATCTTGTGCAGAATGCAGATTGTGAACATTACACCCGGCGAGGGATCATCCACAAAGAAAAACTTTTACTTACCAGTTTGCAAGAAAAGAATTTGGTTCTCCCAAGCAGTCTTTTAAATAAAATGCAGGAAACAGAAAAGCTTTTTAAATAATTACACCAAAATAAATTTTTAAATCTCTGTTTACTCTATGGATAATCACAAAGGGGAGACTCAGGGAGAGGAAGTAGAAAAAAGACAAGGGAGGGAGAAAAATAGAAAGAAGGGAAAATAAAAAGAACACATGGGCCCATGGGGTAGAGACAGAGAGAGAGAGGGAGAGAGAGGGCCTCACCATGTGCTTCCCAACTCCATTTCTTTTTTTTTTTTTTTCTTTTTTGCCACTCCTGGGGCTTGGACTCAAGGCCTGAGCACTGTCCCTGACTTCTTTTTGCTCAAGGCTAGCACTCTGTCACTTGAGCCACAGCGCCACTTCTGGCCGTTTTCTATATATGTAGTGCTGGGGAATCGAACCCTGGGCTTCATGTATATAAGGCAAGCACTCTTGCCACTAGGCCATATTCCCAGCCCTCCCAACTCCATTTCTATGAAAGATGAAAATAAAGAAATCTGGAGAAGAACTCCAAGAGACCTAAGGGCTCCAGGCAGGCTACATGGTAAAGTGAAGCACTCAGAGGTAGCAAGGCATACCACGAGGGACTCAGCCATACCCAGAGATGGTTCATCATCAAGAAGCCCTGCGCACACAAGACAATCCCACAGAAGAATTCGCTTCACTTGGCAGACCAAGGCAGTGTACTCAGGGAAATCAGTGCATCTCACGCTCCCTGAGGGCAACTCAACTTTCCATCTTGGAAAGTGATTGGAGTCCCATCACATTTGAAAGAAAATCAGGCCAATGCTCAGAGGACCAGTTCCAAATTCCAATGCTGGATTTAGACTATCGCAACCCATGTTCTTTATGGCTGCTGTGGGTTTTGTTCAGATATAAGTAAATCTATGTAGGGATTTCTTGTGTTGGAATTTCCCTAGTAAGGCAGATCTGTTGAGTGGTCTCTAACAACTTCCCAGGAAAGTCAAGATTGTAGGTTGGCCACCATTCAAATGAGAAACTGTAGACTTCAGGGTTCTGCCCAAACTCTTCCTCCTGGCAGGCACACGAACTTGGGGGGGGGGGCGCTGTCCTGTCATGGGGTTCCTATTCCCCACCACACAAGATAGCCAGATGGATAGCTTAGTCAGTTCCTGAGGGGGCCACTGGGATTCTGAACATGTCCTACATGTCTGTCACACCCCTTCCTTCCTTGTGTGCAAGACAATCCACACCCTCCTTGGCACGGAATCTGGGTGTCCCGCGTTCTCACAGCCCTGTCATCCTCTGCTGAACCTACTGCAAATGCAGTGGATTCGTGTTCACTGGGTATAAGACCCTCCCTATTGGAGCCTGCTTTGTCTTTAGCTTCTAGCCCAGTGTCTCTCAGAACATGGTAGTTGACTGTATGAACTCATTCTCCCAAGTATTTCCTCTTATGGATGTGCCTCTGTGCCCCATTCCTCTGGATTGTGCAAGGAGTCTCTTGCCCACCTTCCTGCCATGCCCAGTGCCTTCTTTCCCACGGCCCTACAGAGCAGGCTGGTTCCACTTAGGCCCTAGCTTCTCAGCTGCTCATCCTGTCTCTCCTTAGGTCCAAAGTGGTTTTCATTAGAGATCCCAATTTCAGAGTCAGCTTCAGGGAAGATGGGATGACTCCTTGGCTTCTCTTTTCCTAATCAAGAACCCATACAGCTTCCTTCCTGTCTCCTGCTTATAATATTAGTCTGCGGCTTCCTGAGGACAGGGTGTTGTCTGACTTCTACCACTTTCAGAACACCTGGTTGATTCATAAGCATCTGATGGCTGGTGGCTGATGATCTGTTTGAGTTAGGTATATGTGTATTGGTTTAACAGTTCCTTACTGACTGCCTGCTCTCTGAGCCAGCTGCTGATTTAAGACCAGAAGCCTGCATATGACGACCCCACCACCAAATTCAAGTAAACACACCTTAATAGGACTCATGGGTAAGAATTGTTTTTTACATTTCTTCAATGACAAAAGAAAAACCCAAAATATAATATCCATGTCAGGTAAAAATTACATCAATTTAAATTTCAGTATCTTTCAATTTGATTTTATCAGAGTAGGATTATATCCAGACACTCACTGTGTATGGTTAATTCTATGGAAGAGTTGAACTGTTGTAACAGATAATGTGTGGCCCCAAGTCTAAAATATTTATTATCTCCTATAGACGCCATAACTCCTGATCTAGATACAGGGGATAGAACACCAAGAATGAACAAGTCTCATCTTCCATGGCTGGACTTACAGGAAGGAGGTAGATGACACAGAAATAGAAACTACCCTGAGATCCAGTGATAGCACTCTTGGGAATTTATCCAAAAGATTACAAGCCAAGATATAGTAAAGATGCTTGTACTTGTATGCCCATTGCTGCACTACTCACCAGAGCCGAGTTATCAAAATAGCCTACAAGCCCCAAAATGGGTGAGTAGATCAAGAAAATGTGTGTGTGTGTGTGTGTGTGTGTGTGTGTGTGTGTGTGTGTGTAATGAGGTTGAGAGAGATGGAAGAGAGTGAAGGAAGAGTAACATTGACCAAAATGCATTGTACTTACAAACCAACATGTTAAATTAAAACCCCCTTGTATGACTATGGAAAGATTATTATTTTTTAATTGTGAGAAACCTAATAAAAGCTACGGGAAAGATGAAAGAGAACAAGGAAGCTAAGTTAGTGGGCATGGATGAGTAGGAAAAAAAAAAACCTCACAGAGGAACTGGCATTTGAAACATGAAGGATACAAAGAGGGAGACATGGATACACAGGGGAAGAATTTTCATGGGAACGCTGAGGATGAAAAGCTCGTGGGTGAAGAGTTCGTAGGTAAAATGTCCCTGCATCTGAGGAAATTTCCTTGTGGGATTCATCAATGCTAGAGCAGAGCTAGCAAGCTCCACTTGATATGTCTTGCAAAAAGAGGAAGTGTTTCAAAGTAATTAGAACATGGATTTGGGATCAGAAGACCTGTGTTCAGATCCTACCTGTGTGCAAGAAGCTTTGGTATTGTTGCTCCATCCCCCTGAGCTGACTCAGCCTGTAGAAAAGGCCCATGACACCTCCACCCTCTGCCTCCCAGGATGTGAGAACAGTCATGAATAGAAAGGGGTTTTGCAAAATGACCCATAAACAAGGGTATTGAATATGGCTATAACGGGCTTCTCCTTGCCTGTCTATGTGGGTGTTCTCTGGTTTTGATTTTAAGCCCCTATGGTTTAGCTACTATTTATCTTGAGTTTTCTGGGACATCCTTGCTTTTGTATGCTTGTTCCTCTTGGCCCTATAAACCATAGAAATGTCCAGAAAGTCTCATATTTCAGTTTCCAAACTACATCTCCTGGACTACTTCTCACACAAAGTGCCTCTTGGCCAACTCTTGTTAATGGAGATTGGGTGAGAAGAACTGACCTATCATCACGGGCAGGGATGGAGACAATTCCCTAGAGTCTCTCTGAGGTGAGGCCTTCTGGCAGATCAATGTACCCTATCACGTGGCTAATGTGGGTGGGAAGGGGCTGATTCTGGATGCTTCTTTCAGTACTGCTCAGCTTTCAGCTTTGATGACCGGGAGACAGATCCTTGCCAGAAAAGTCCATGTGAGAACCAGGCATTCCATTATTAATATCCACTCAGCAATGACTTCAGAGAGATCAGGTGGGCACTGCCTGCAGCAAGGCAGCTGCAGACACAATTCTATTCCTTGCTGCGATTTCCCTCCTGAGGGCCTCTAAATTAAGCCCCCATTTCTGAGTGCCTGAACTTTGTTTGTTGGTGAACTTCTGATTCCTGAACTGGCTTCTCTGGGTGAAGATTTTCATGGTACTCAATTAAAGTGAATTGATGATGATCAAGTATCAGAGGGGAATCCTCAAAAGAACTCTAGGTACATGTCAAGATAAGCCATAAGAGCAACTGCCAGAATAGTAACTTTGTGTTACATGAATGTAACACCACCACCACCATTTATATACTCCTATTTTATGGTAAGTTGTGAATGTTTTAATGAGGTTTTATCAGTCTTCATTCTCCTTTGCTACCGAAATTGCACTGAGGCATAAGAGCAAATGATAAGCTCCCCCCGCCCCACCGCAGCTCCCATCTGACCACACATCCTAAAGGATTGCTGTAGCTCAGTGACATTTTAATTTGCGAGAATGAGACAGAACGTAAGCAGGCAGGCTCAGGTCTGTGCATTTATCTTGCTTGGGGGAAATTAGTGCTGGCTCGAGAGCACACCCACTGTATACACCAATGAAAAAACACAATTCAATTTGTGTTGGCAGCTTTAGGAGAACAGGGCAACCATTTGTTAAGTGCAGGGTAATTCAGCGCCTGTTTTTGCAGCGAAGCAGTACCGAATCCCCAAGTTGGCAATTTCACCAACAGATAAGTGAGTTCCCGTCTCTCTGGAAAGTTTCTGGGCAGGGATTACTCTTCTGCAGCGCCACAGGCCTGGGGTAGTAGTGTTGGCCAAACTTACCAGGGGCCACTAAACACACCGCAGAACAGGATCGGGATTGGGGGGGGGGGCTCACACCAGGGGTACCACGTAGCTCATGAAAGGCAAAGTCTAAAGCCAGTGATGTAAGATGAATGCTTGTTTGTATTGGGGCACCTGGTATGCACCTCTGGAGCCTTCCAAGTCAAGAAACGCTGCCTATCTTACTGCTAGGATGTGATGAGAAGGATCTCCTGCTTGTACAATTTTCTCATGAGATGGTAGTACCAGGTAGGGTGAGAGTCAGGGTTGATGCTGAGTGATCTGCTGTTCCCGACTGTATGAATTGCAATCGAGGTACATTTTGAAGACTAATGAATGAAACGGAGACAATCATCAGACACAAAGAAAATGCCTGGCTTACTTTCATTGTGTTTTGTTCCAATCTTACCTACCCTTTAGCTCCCAAGAGACCAGGAACAAAGCCCCAAACTCTTGCTTTCTCTAGAGCCATCTTCTCAGTCCTAGTCTGCACGGTATCCCTCATTTCCCCCTTCTGTTTCCTTCTAACACCATGTATACCACCCTGACTGCAGACTAGCCTGGCAGATCTCCCCCAACCTGTTGTGCCAACTTAGTGAGGGCAAAGACCTGCATCTTCAGCAGAAGCTCTGGTGGCCTTTGTCCTTCCTGTTCAGATTGTTTCCTGCTTGCCTGCTCGGTAGCTTTGGTGAAGCCACCTGTTGATGGCAGATGCCCTTAACAGCTCCCACTAACAGGTCCTTGAAGGGACTTTGGGGCTGTGTGTCAGCTCCCCTCCTTGGGAGCCCAAGACTTTATCTATGTCCTCCCAGGAAGTAGCACTGGAAGAGTGTGATAAGTTCCAGTTGTGTTTGGGTTCAGATCTGAAGCCCACACTCTATACTCTTAGGAGTTCTTTTTCCCCTCTGAGCCTCAGTTGCTTTATTTGAAAATAATGAAGATAAACCTGCTTCAAATGAGCATAAAGCCAGTGACATTTGTAATGGCCCTAATGTGCTCTTCCTGGACATCCAGTAGTCACTCTAGAAACTGTAGTTTCTTCATGTCCTCAGTTGTGGCAAAAGGCAAGAAGGAACCACATTGTTCCCAGAGTTAAGATTATGTAATTGTCTTAATAACAGAGATGATAATAGTGAATGCACAGGGAGGGGTGGGCCGAAACACTGAAGGATCAGTGAAGGGTCCAGTCTCAGGGGATGCCACAGCTCTGTGCATTGCTGCTCATCACAGGACTATTCTTCTAGCACAAGATTTTCCTGGGCATTCTGCAATTACAGGAGCAATGCCTCACAACTTGTTTGTTTCCCAGATGGTCTAAAACACTCATCTGGGAGCAAATCATGTGCTTGGTGAGTCTGCCCTAGTTCTCTCGTGTGAATTGCCAGGTGATGAGTGTTTTCTAGCAATCTAAACAGACAGTTGAATTCAGTGCTGAAGACACCCAAGACCTATCTATGATTGGGAGAAAGAGGCACCTGGCAGTTCAGAATGGCATCCCAATAACACTGGGGCAAAAAGGAGAATGTTGACTTGCAATAGCGTAGAAAA
This sequence comes from Perognathus longimembris pacificus, assembly GCF_023159225.1. Lineage (NCBI taxonomy): Eukaryota > Metazoa > Chordata > Mammalia > Rodentia > Heteromyidae > Perognathus > Perognathus longimembris. The sequence continues at coordinate 59,055,597 of NC_063168.1, read as the reverse complement.
GGAGTGCAAGGTATTTATTGTGCTTGGTATGTAGGTGGTCTCTGTTTGTAGGCACCTGAATCCAGGATATTAATAGTCTCATAAACTGCTGAAGCTGAAAGAGCCTCTGAGCTTATCCCAGGGTTGTTCTAACCATGCTGTGTCAAGTTTTGATTTGAGCAGGGAGGGGCTTTGGGGCCTGACATTCTCCCTGCCTTCTCACGGAACTGCCACACTCAGCCTCTTTCTTATTCTGGTAGAGTGTGTGGTCAGTGAAGGGTTCACTTGGAATAAAGAGTTCCACGACAGCCAAACCACCACTACCATCACTACCATGAAAGCTACAGAGAAAGACCCAAGCACACTTGCCCAAAGCCATCCAGCTGGATAGTTCAGATCCCAGACCAGAGCCAACTTCCCATCTACTCCTGACCTTTTTCATCCAGCCTTCCCTTCATACAATCTGGGTGCTATCTTTGTGCTTTCTTAACTGTTGATGCTAAGAAGCCCAATCATGGCCTACTGAGTGGGAGAGAAGGGAGAGTCTAAGCAATGTAATCAGGAGGCTATAAGAATAGTCTAGAAGAAGTAGTGGCTAGGTTTGCCTGTTTGGGTGAGCTCTGGCTTTGCCTGGCCCTATCTCTAGTATCTTTAAGCCACTGTGTTGAATGGGGCTGGGACTTCTCAGGACTCCAAGAAAAACCAGGTAAAGAGCTCAAGGTTCTAGCATTATAGCCCTAGCTCTGCAGCCAATTTGCCATGTGAATTGGGCAAATTTTTTTATGTTTATTCATTTGATTTTTTTATTTCATAAATATTTGTTGAACACACACACACACACACACACACACACACACACACACACACACACACACACACACCAGGTAACTACTGAGACACTGAGAGTAAAGACCTAGCAAGACACTGTTTCCTAAATCTTTGAGTTTGAGGTGGAGTCCCATGTGACTTAAATATTCACACACACATTTATAATTACTAACAAACGTAAAGGTTCTGAAAGAAATAAGGGAGAGGTAAGAGAGTAGGTTTTGACACTTAAAGTCGGCTGTTGGGCAAATAATTTTGTCTTTAAATCGCCTCATCTACAGATAGATTATTTCTAAGATTCTTTCCAGCTTTAGAATTCTCAGATCTTTAAAGATGACCTCATTCTCATGCCAATGGCTACATGTAATGTCGACTTGCCATGAAAAAAAATCAGCATCTATTTCTTCTTTCTTCCCATATGATTGGAGTGTCTTAAAAATTCTTCTCTGTGTATTTAATTTGGCCTTCAACAGAGTGAAACTCTTGACCACATGAGAATGGGATTAAAAGTGTTCGGCCAGACTTTGATAATTACATGGATTGTCATATGCAACAAAATCCCCAACAGCCTGCGGATATCATTAGTGATGTTCTCCTCACAGTTGGCAGGGGCTTTCGTCTTTTCCTCATGCCCTGAAAACGAACTCAGCTTATGTGAACCATCATCAAGGCTTCTCCAAGAACACCCACCACATACCAGCCTACCAGCCAGTTACCAGACTTGGTAACAGGTGCTCTGAGAGATAGGAAGTCCTGCATGGGTCCTCCGGGGTGGGGAGGCAGAGCAAACAGCAGCTGAAGGTAGGTCTGTGTGCATTGCAGGCTGAATTTGTAGAGGAAAGGTTAACAGACCCCTCAGCAAAGACTTTGGTTTTGACCAAGCTAGGCACATGAATATACTGCTCCCAGAGAACACATAATTCTAGCAGTCAACTGCTTCAAGTTCTTCACCCACCACAGCCCAGACTCACTGTAGGAAGAAAACCCATGATTCACTCAGAGGCTTCATAACGGTATTAAATTACTTGTCCATTATTATGTGATTTATGCTGCAATTGGGCTGAGAGTTCCCCGCTTTGCTTTCCCTCCCTCCAACCCCAGCCAGCGTGGACTCAACCACTGCCCACATAGCTACAGAATTTATAATGTCCAAATTGGCTCAGAGACTTAGTACTGTGGCATTTTCTTTCTGCCAGAGGTTTTTCTGCTACTGTGTCAGTTTTATGCATATGTCCAGATGATTCGTATATTAAACCATAGGCAAAAAAATCAATTTTTTTATTAAAGTCCGACTGCTTCCCTGCCAGTCAAACCCATTTATCTCACTGAGCATGGATTGCTTGTGTCAACCCGTGATTACCACGCGCTACCTAAATAACAGCCTGCTGATTATCTAGCATCTAAAAAAGCTGCCTATTGTAAATTACATTGCAACTAATGAAGCCCAGATGCACTCACTTCTGTATCCTCTCTCCTCCCTCCCTCCCTCTCTGTCTCTATCTCTCCTCTCTCTCCTCTCTCTGTGACTCTGTCTCTGTCTCTGTTTCTGTCTGTCTCTCTATCTCTCTGTCTGTGTCTCTGTCTCTCTCTCTCTCATCATACACAGGAGCCAAACCGCAAAGCCAGTGCTGGCATCTGAATATCATCATTACCAAAGGCTAGGGTTTCAGACCCAACCCTGGCAAAGGGCTCTTTTTCAAGTCACAGTTACATGGAAATGAGGTCTGCATAAGCCCCTCAGATTCAATGCCCTGTTCACCCAAAGTTTGATTGGGAGTTCGATTATAGTTCCATTATTACAGCAAACACAGAAAATGCAGATACCAGACCACACTTTAATGTGGGATAATAAGGAAGATGAAGAACATGTGGTGCCCATCGTGGAGGTGCAAGGGCTGTGATTTTTAAATTACGCTAAACAGCTGTGGAGGGGGGAACATTGCCATCCATATGACAGTTTAGTTCAGCTTGAACAAAGACAGGCCCTGACGTGGTTTGGGGCTATTTATGCTGTTCATTCATAGGGAGTCAAAGAAGCTGAGCAGCAAGCTCATGCCACAGGCTCAGTGGTTGGCTAGCTCTGGCCTGTTTTGCTGATTGATGGTTTAAATGCCCTTTCCTGTCATGATTTCCTTATGTCTCAAATGGAGGGAAAAAAGTGTCAGGGGCAAGGACATAGGGATATATTTGTATCTATAAACATATGATGAGTCTTTCTCCAAGGTCAAGGTCTTTTATATATCTCTGGGGATATCATACATGTTTCTGCTAAAGACTGAAGAGCAGAGCTGATGCAATAGCTGGTAAGGAGAAGTTTCACCTGGTAGAATCTGCTTGTGGCCTCAGACCCAAGGGAACACCCTTCGGGCCGTGCTGCTGTGCCTACTTCCTTCCACTCAAGCACTGTTCACCATTCCCTGCTGTCAGTGCACTGGAAAAGGAAGGTCTGGGAAGGTGGAGTGTGTTGCTCAAAGGGCCTTGATGTCTAGATTGCAGGTCAAGCCAGAGAAAGAAGAATTACTTGGAGTAAGTCCCAGAGCTCCAAGGAATGATGTATATCACAGAGAACCAGAACAGAGAGGGTGGCGTGAAGGACTACTGAGCTTGAAACAGAATGGAGTTGTTTTTCTCTCTTTATTCAGATTGGAGTTGCTTCTGAGAAGACTAGGCATTTGGCTCTACCAGGTTTCTTTTGGCCAGGGACAGCTTAAATGTCCATCCTGTGTCCTTGTCTCTTGGGCAGAGGGAAGGGTGTGCAAAGATCAATATCAAAGGCAGAGTGGCTATGGGTATATGGTGGTTCCAAGGGAGTTGGCTTAGGGTGGTATCTGCTGCAAAATTCTACTTCTCTCCCATTGTCATGTGCAAATTCAGTTTGAACCATCTTGCAGCTAGCATTTATAGGGTGCTCTCATCGTGGACTCTGAGAACATGGAACTAGTGCTCACTTCATCTCTTGCCTTGCACTAGTTTCCCCTTTTTACAGAGGGGATCTTTACAGATGGAGCCATATCTGTAGAACAGAACATGATATGTGCCCAAATGCCAGGATCAAAGCACTGCACAGGCACAACGGAAGACAGGGCCCTTCTTGCTGAAGCAATCATGGAGGAAGGAATGTTTGAGCAGAGCCTAGAAACTTATCTCAAATCCTGGAAGTGCAAACATTTCATCTTCCCTCTTTCCCTGCATGTATGTGTGTTTCTTCCTAAAGTCAGAATCGATTTTATTCTTTATTTCAGTAACAGGTCTAGAGATGGAGTCTAAGGCAGGAGCTCATGGAATTGTTTTGATTACTAGGACCTGAATTTGGGGCCTGGGGATGAGCTGGTTGCTACAAATGGAGAATTGCTATAGTCTGGAGAATCCGTCTTAGACATTCTCACCCACCCTATATCTGCCAGGTTTCTGTAGGACTTTTGCAAATTAGAAGGACACCATGGTGTCATCTCATGGTATTAGATTCTGTTTTGATAATCTAGCAATCTTTCACCCGCATAGTAACTCTGAAGAACAGGATTCTCCAAAAACCTGTTTTCGAAATTGCCTTGGAAGACAGGGTCACAGTTGTTTCATAGACAGAAATAGAGAGCAACAGATTGTAAGAGAGAGTACGAGGCAGACGCTGTGAGAGGCAGAGACTGAATCAGAGAAGACCAGAATTTTGTTTTTCTAATGTTCTCACATATAGAATGAAGTCAGAATGCAAACAGCACCTTTAATCTATGGCAAGTGTCTTTCCACAACCCTTTGCTTCCTACTGTGGCTTATTTATTATAATAAAATTAACCATTTATATCATGATTTCTAGTTTGCAGTGTTCCCTTTACCACTACCAGTCTGTGTTCAGATAGGAAGAAACTAAGTTACAGCCAGGCTCGGTGGGTCTTGCCTCTAACCCCAGCTACTCAGGAGACTGCGATTTGAGGATTAAAGTAGGAAGCCAGCTCAGGCAGACAAACCCAAGAAATTCTTATTTTCCAACTTATCAGCAAAAAGCTGGCAGTGGATAAAGCTAAGCAAGAGTGTAAGGTCCTGAGTTCAAGTTCTATTTAAGTTACACAGACATGGAATATAGAGTTATTTGCCCAAGACCGCCTGTGAGGACTTCTAATGTCTCTCTCTGATAATCTAAAAAAACTTCCTCCATGCCCAGTCAAAGCAAAGTCCTTTCTGCAAAGAATATGAGTCAGAAATGTCTCAAAAATTATTATCTTTAAGTAGTTGTACAAAGAAGTCACCATTGAACAGAGCAGTTTATGAATACAATATACCTTGATCAACGTCACCCCTTTCAACATTCTCACCCATTCCCCCCTCCCCACTCCTTCCTCACTCTTCTTAATTTTGTAGGATATACATTGGATGTTTGCATGTTACTCCTCTTCTCCTCTTAATTTGTCTACCCCTCCCCCTTGACCTCACCCCTCCCCCTTGACCTCACCCCACCCTTTCCCACTCTCTACTTTCTGGTGTTTTATTTTGCTGAACTTTGATTTTGGTTTTCTAAGGAATTACACTCTTTGAGATACCTGTTGAATCTACCATATTTCAGTGAATACATTTGTATACACTTGCATACCACCCATTATATTTACTTCAGAGTTTATATCTACATATAAGGGACATGAATCCTTTGTTTCTCTGGCCTTGACTTGATTCACTTAACATCATTTTTTCCAAGTCTTTCCATTTATGTACAACTAGTACTATATTATTCTTCCTAAAGGATGAGCAAAATAAGCTTGTCTCGATAATAACTTCAATCTTCGTTGACTGCAGTGTCCTGATTTTTTAACACCAAGACCAACATGTTCCATCTGTTTTCTTTCTTTCCCTGATCCAATTATCTGAGCAACTGGCCTCACCATTCTCCCAAATCCCTTTCTCTGATATCTTCAGTGAACACAAATGGAAAGTCAGTGCCCTAGACTAGAGCCCTCTTTTTCTTACTAGTGGTCAGATTTGTTATACGGCTTGCAAAAACAACCCGCCTCCCACCCCAAAGAACCAAACAAACCCTTTTACAGAGAGTGTGGGATTCACCAAGCTAAGGAGCCTGGCACATGCCTCTGGGGCATTGCATAGCCCCAGTAGAAATCTCATTATCTGCCTACATTTGTTTACTAAATAAACGAGACAATCTATTTATTTATCATGTAAACTTAATTAGAGTCCTGATTTATTTGCTCTTGTCTATCAACAGTCACTGCCTTCTCCAGCTCTGTGTCAAGGCCACTATAGCTCCAGCATGAGCTCTAATAGCAATTAGCTACTGCCTTTCTTGGTTCTTGGAGAATCACAATAGGAATTGCTGAAGGCAAAAGCCAGATGGGATGAGGTAAGAGGGGGCAGAAGCACAAAATAAAGAGTTCTGCCTAAACTCAGCAAACAAAAATATATCCTATGAAGCCTGGCTTTGGCCCTAGTCAAACCACTCCTGGGTCAAATCTAGAAGAATTAAATGCAAGGGTCAAACATAAGCTGCCAATAGAGCCAAGGAAAAATCATTCCCTGAGATGGAGCTTCCTGGGTGTCATTCACTAAGTGATGTCTCCTTAATTTTAAAAGCAGCAAATATTCTTTGGGAGAGTTTTGCCAAAGTAAAGTTTGGTTCACTTTGACCTTTACAGGAATTTTGCAAAGCAATTTGTCAAACAGGTTTGGGCAAGGCTGGATTAAACAGCTGGAGTTGATAACGTGTGCTGTGACTGATAATCATAGATCCGAAGAACTCATTCTGGAATGGCTGGTTCAGGTGTGTGAGGCTGTCTGTGGATTTAGTTAAGTAATCAGAATGTTTTGCTGACTGGCACTCAATATCAAGACAGAAGCCTGGATTTAAGTCTCCCTGTAAGCTCTGTCACCCATTAGGATGCGCTGTTTGGATTTTTATTCAGATACCACTGAGTTCTAGTCTCTCGTTAGAGACTGATGTAAAATACTTGTTGGTGGTCATAGTTCCAGACTACATATATTTTTGCTAAGCAACTAATTTGGGTTTTACTTTATAAACACTAGGAGTTTCGTGACCAGAAGCACTTCACGTGTTGTGCACCCTGCTAGGAACCCTTCCATCAAGTCTGTTTACTGAGGGCATTATGAGGTTCTTGGTCACTTTTATTATCCACATTGTGCCCTTCATCTTTCCTGATTATTTTAATTTTGTTCTATTACTATTATCATTATTACTACCATTACTACTACTACTATTACTATTATATTGTCACTCCCGGGAATTGAACTCAGAGACTATTGCTTGGTCAGCTTTCTTGCAAGGCTGGCACTCTCCCAGTTGAGCCATGCTTCCAGTCTATTTTTTTCCTGGTTCTTTTGGAGATGGAGTCTTAAAACTTTTTCTGCCTAGCTGGTAAGCCTCCAGATCTCAGCTTCCTGAGTAGCCAGGATTACAGACATCAGTTACCAGCATCAGCACCTGGCTAATCATATTTTTTAAACTATCTTGAAATAAAGTATCAATGTGGAATTAAAACTGTTTAAATGTTTGTGTGACATTGCACACAGTGAAGTAAAAATCAACTGTATTCCCAATACCGAGTGAAAATTATACACTATTAATATTTTGATATATTTGTAAAATTATAAAAATGACTACATATACTTTGTTTTTTTATTTTTCTATATATATCCATAAGCATTTTTGTATGATTTTTAAATATTCTCTGTTGCAAATTTGGAAGTGTTTTTTTTTAGTATGTTTTCAGGGGTTTGTTTTGTTTTGCATTTGCTATTAAGAATAATGTAGTAAACTATCTAAAATATGTTTTTTCTTCAAGTTTCTAGTTATTATCTTAAAATAAATTCCTTTTAGGATAAGTAGTTTAAATGATATAAAACATCATGATGCTTTTCATAAATATTGTACAATAGCTTTCTGAAAGTTTCACAGAAGTGTTACATTCTTGCTAACAGCATAGGAAGCATACCTATTTATCACAAACTGACTGGAACTATGATATTATCCTTAAAATACTTCATTCAATTTGTAGTGGAAAATGGTTTGCTTTTTAATTTCAGTTTCAATATTGGCTATCAGTCAGCTCAATCATTTTTATTCCTTTACCTTTTTTTAAAAAAATAAATGTTCTTCTTTGAATTGCTGCTTTATATCAATTACCCATGCTACTTTTCAAAGTAGCTGCTTCTTTTTTTTAATTTTTATTTACTTTTTGTTTATATAAGTTTTTGTCACCATCAATTGGACAAGGGTGTTGCATTTTAACGCACTCATTTAGAGATACATAAGGGTTTTCATGTACATTTAAATACATCAACTATTTTCCTACTATACTTTTTGAGAAATATGTTTGTGTTTCCATTTTGTCACAATTTTTGATTACAGGATTTGAATTCTTGTGTAATCATCTCACAGGCATGTTCAATTTAACTCTAATCTACAGTTGGGTCTAAATGAACTGTATATACTCAGGTTTCAAAAGATGCCTTGCTTTTTTTAGGTTTAACCATGTTTAGTTAAAATCCAGCACTAATGTTTTCTAGACTTGTGTTTGGAGACTCAAAGCTTGGGTCCACAGGTCCACTTCATTTCCTCCCATAATCCCCCAGTCCAGTAATTCTGTGATGTAATCTAGAAGACAAGGCAACACTCTGTACTGGTCAGTCTGGCCTCCTGGGAAAAGCAAAGCAGGTAACAACTTTTCCAGTGAGATTGAAGTCAATCTCACCATTACACAAAAATCCCCCTTCTTTCTTGCTTGCTTTTAAAAAAAAAATCAGATTACAATAAACAAACAAGAAACAGAAGCTAGGAGCTCAGAGTACTAAATTTGTAATACTTTTAACTGCGTCCCAGGGTGAATGAGACAAAATGTCTCAAAATGCCCCCATTGGATTGCTGATTCTCTTCTACCTCTCCTGCACCGGTCTGTCCTAACCTGGGAGGTAGCCTCATTCCCATGAAGGGCTTTTTTCTTGAGGTACTGGGTTAGGTGATATCCAGGGAAACTTGTGGGCAGTAGTGTATTTCTTTTCCTGATGAGAAAGGGGGGACAGGATGGTCCCGTGTTTAGAATCTGAGTACAAATATTAAATCCCAGGTTTTCTGGTGCAAAAGATCCATGAGTCCTAGATTTTTCCATGTATGTTTACATGTGTCTATCCTACCTGCTTTAGACTATGAGCTTATTTTTCAGCACAGTTCAAAGCATTGATTTCACAAGATGACGTGGAGCCTGCTTTTCTGAGAAATCCTTTCTCTTCCTGCCCCACCAGAGCAAACCAAGTTTCTTTTTCTTCTTTCTCTTCCCAACTTTTTCCTCCATCTTATTTCTCCCATCACTCCTCCTTTCCCATCTCCTCCTCCTTTTCTACCTCTTTCTCCTTTTCTTCCTTCTCCTTTTGCTTTCCTGAGATTGAACTGGTTGAAGAATTCAAAGGTCCCAGCCACTAAAAACCATTTCCTTTTCCAGGGAGCCACATGCTAATGTGTCAGTTCTCTGGCTTCGGGCAAACAACCTTTTACTCTTGGCTTTCCTGAAAACCTGTAACTGTCTGTGAATAGCTTCACTTCTCTCTCTGACAGCTTTCATTTCCGATATTCCACACAAATAACTAGCCCATGAGTGATAGGCATAGCTTTAGTAAACTTCAAAGACAAATATAGGCAAAAGACTGTGGTTATGTTATATTCCATATTCTGTTGTGTGCTAAGAATTAAAAAAAAAAAAGATTAAAAAGTAGCTCATTGCTTCCAAAGGAAAAACGCATAGCAATGACAAAGTACCGATTGCACATCGAAATCCTGGAACAAAAGAAAGAGGTGGGTAGCAGAGCTAAGCTCTGTATTGCACAGAAAGCCCAGCTTTCCCGGAATCCAGTTGTCCACTTCTTCCTTGGGTCAAGAGATGCCTCTTGGAGGCCCAAACACCAGAGAATAAATACAACACAATTTGGACCAACAGAGCCTTCTAACCCTGCCATGGACAAACTTACCTTGGTTTGTTCACATGAAGGACTTTAACTGTGGTGACTCAATGTTCCAGCTTTCCCAAGATTGTTTCAGTTTATACATGCTGTCATCTTCTTTAGAAAGGCACCAATTGGGACAGTAAGATACAGAGTTACCCTACTTATTCATGGAGAAAGAGATGAGAAGGGACTGAGGTGGGGCGAATCACAGGCTAGTTGAGAGGCTGGCAGTCTTTTTCTGGAAAGGACTAGATAGTAAATATTTTAGGCATTTTGGGCCAGCTGGTCGCTGTTGCCACCACACTTACTCAGCTGTTGCAGAGAACGTGGCCACACACAGTGCGCAAACAAATGAACTTGGTTGCATTCCAATTCAACTTCCTGGACACAGACATTTCCAGTTCATCTAATTTTCATTTTGTTACAAAATCATCCTTTTCTTTTGATGTTTTTTCTCTGTATTCAAAGTCTATGTATTTAAAGTCTAAAAACCATTCTTAACTCAAGGACCAGATTAGGCCATGGGTGGTACCTACCATTATGCTAATCTAATTCCTTCATGAACATGCTGGGTGTTGAGAGGCCCCCTGGGTTTGTTCTCTCCACAACACAAGATTTTATGTGGCATAAACACACATGGGAGAGCTAAGAGCTTTGGAGGTGGGAGAAACTTACCTTTTCTGGTAGACTAGGTGAGATATATCAGAAATAGTTGGCTATGGATCAACAATAAACTACCCAAGCTTGCCAGTGTCATATGCCTATTTACTAAAACAGATTTGACCCTCTCTTGTAATAATGCCATTCTCTCTTATTTGCATTCTCACTCATAATCTCCAGGGATAAGAAGATACTTGTTGCAATGTCTGACAAGTGAGGGGCAAAGGCAGGACAAACTGCCCTGATGTCCTACCACTGACTACCAGGAGATGAAAAAGAATTCCTTGTCCAGCCCTACCCCAAGCTTTTTTTGTTTTGTTTTGTTTTGGCCAGTCCTGAGGCTTGAACTCAAGGCCTGAGCACTGTCCCTGGCTTCTTTTTGCTCAAGGCTAGCACTCTACCACTTGAGCCACAGCGCCACTTCTGGCCTTTTCTATATATGTGGTGCTGAGGAATCAAACCTAGGGCTTCATGTATACGAGGCAAGCACTCTTGCCACTAGGCCATATTCCCAGCCCCAACCTTTTTCGTATAAGGAAATACCTGCATGAAATCCTGCAAGGAAAGGCTTGGCAGAGGTGGTGCTGCCATATTCCATCTCCTAGATGGAAGGATGAGGACACCCCCAGAACGGACAGACAGAGCAGCTTGCTCCAGATACATAGCTTATAACAATAGATCTGGAACCATGCTAGGGCTTTTGGGGGGTTTTCAAATGTGTGGTTTGGGCTAGGACACACAGCTTTGAGGACCATGGGCCACAGAGAAGTCTTGAACACTCAGGCCCCACTGCCTTCAAGCTGTGACTATAACAACCTGTTTGAAAGCATGGATGGACTCTTCCATTCTTGCACAGAGGTGGGGGCCTTCTTATTCACTGCATGTCCCTGTTTGAAGGGTGAATTGATGCACGAATAGCAATGAGTAGGATCTGATGACTAACAATGTTTTCAGAATATTATAATGTAGTTTAAAAAGAGGTTCTAATCTATATTCAGAGAATGGGCACACAAAGTGCTTCTATACATCAGAATGGGTTGCTGCAAACTGGGGAGCCCCATGCCAGGTAGAAACATTTTGGCAGAACAGAAAATAAACAGCAAAGTGCCCTCTAGGAAGCTTGTCAAATTGCCAGTCTGGAAGGGCTTTGAGGGTCATTGTGTTAAACTCTTCTATGTGCCAGAGAATGAGGCATTCTGGAGCACATTACAGGAAAGTCACCCCCGGAACACCATCTACCCACAGTGAAAGCTGGCTTGCCTCGCTTGTCATCAAAAGAGCTTCTTCAGCAGCCAACGATTTCATAATCTACAGGACAATGGTAACCGATGCATATAATTGTGACCTGAAGGCACTCTCAGAAGAACAAATGGGTTCTTAATCATGAAACAATTCAATTATGCTGAACGTAATGTTACTGGTAACTTTATTATATTTTAATTCCTTAAAAATCGATCACTAATTGGTATTACACTAACTAGTCTACATTATTAGATCTGGATTGTGCATTCTGGGGATTGTTTTCAGTTAGATATTTTTTACATACAAACTTGTGTTCATAGCCAGCGGACAAAGCTTCTTTGCACTACCAACTAGTCAAACTCCAGAATCTTTGATTAGGTCCAGTTTTAACAAGAACCATAACAGTTCAGGTCAATAAAGATCTCCTATTCACATACCCAACCTCCTTCGATATATGATCATGTTCTTCATCCTCTGTGATTCTCAGATAATATCTCATCCCAGGCTTCTTTCCAGCAAGAAGCCTACAATGTTGATTTAGCTAGAATCCCTTCTAGTGCCATCTCTTAGCTTATTTGTTCAAGGTTGGCTCTCTACCACTTGAACCACTTCTCCACTTCCAGCTTTTTGGTAGTTGACTGGAGATAAAAGTATTATGGACTCTCCTCCCTGGGCTGTATTTGAACCTCAATCCTTACATCTTAGCCTCCTAAATAGTGAGGATTATGGGTGTGATCCAGCACCAGGAAGCCTGTTTTATAATCTTCTTAGTAATAGTCCATCCATTAACCCATCCTGTTCCTTTGGTATAAATGGGCTCCATACCTCTAGCAATGGTCCTAACTTGTCTGCTCTACTCTCCTTCAACAAATGACACTGGACTTTTTTTTTCTGCTTTCATGTAGTGTCTTCCAAGTTCTTCATTCAGACATGCCAAATTGTTCATCCTTTTTTTTATGTTCTGTGTCACTCACAAGTTCAAATATTTAACATTTCTCTTAAATTGGAGTTCTCAAAGACTATTAGGTTTACCCACAAGAGGCTAGGAAAGCAACAGAATCAGGTAGGAGGGCTGGAGGGGGCCAAGTAGAGCTACCGCCTCCACAATTGCACTTTAGGGTTGTGAAACATTAATGCTGATGGCAAGGAAGAGAGAAGAATATAAAACACCAGAGGCAGAGCTGCCTGTGTGAAGGCAGGCTCTACCTGAGTTTAAAGAGATAGAAATAAACAGAACTCCAAAGCAACAACACCTCAAAGACTGGTGTTTGGGAATTTTCTTACTAAAGGTCAGAGATAAGAGGAAGGTGACGTACCTGAGCAAAGCAGAGAGGAAAAGAAGAAATGAAAGGAGAGTGAAGTAAGTGCCTGGTAAGAAAGGAAGGATCACATAATAGCTTTTTCCTCCCAACTAATCAATTCACAGAATGTCAAGTATGTAGATACATTGCCTTCCTGAGTGGCAGGCCTGTAGGTCTTTCTTTTGTGCTGTGATCTGACATAAAATAAACCTTGTTTGCTGCTACTCTCTGACAGGACTTAGGTTTGTTTTGGGTTTCCTGTTTTCTGTTGTCTTTCTCATAGGCCCATCTATCTTTATCCTTTTGGGCCTAACAATGCTTTTTACCAATCTTAAGATTGCTACCTGGGGTTCAAAGTCAGGGCAACTCAGGTTGAGCTAGCTGGGATTATTGTCACTTGAAAATGCTCCCCCAAAACTCAGAAGATGAAGCCTCAAGAAGGAGCATGAGGGAACAACATGAAAACAGGACTGTTGAATTGCCAGACCTGGTGGTTCCTAGGGGTGTCTCAGAACACATTCTGCTCTCTCCAGTCGCCTTCAGGCTCTCCTATCTCTTCTAATTTTTTTTTTTTAATTTGTCAGTCAGGGGGCTTGAACTCTGATCCTGGGCACTGTCCTTGAGCTCTTTAGCTCAAGGCTAGCACTCTACCATTTGAGCCACAGCAGCACTTCTAGTTGTTTGGTGGTTAATTGCAGATAAGAGTCTCATGGACTTTCCTGTCCAGGCTGGCTTTGAACTCCAGTCTCAGCCTCTGGTGTAGCTAGGATTACAAATATGAGCCACCAGGGCCCAGCTTCTCCTGATTCTTATCTTTGGCTTCAATAACACCCCCAGTCCACACGAAATCACCCTGTCTCTTGGCTGCTTCAGGCACATGGTTGGGAAACTGTGCATTTTAAGTCGATTGTTTGTTCCTCTCAAACAGGCCTGAATTCATGCTGCCAGCCATATCTTCTGCTTACCCAGGCCTGGCTGGAACAAGCCACTTAGGTAGAAAGTTTGCTTCTGATTGAAGTCTCAAGGTTCACTCCAGTAAGATGCTCAGGGGGAAAGGACATATAAGCGTGAGTATTTCCTCCTCTCCTTAAGACGTTTCTTCCTCACTTCTCTGGCTAGTACTAGTGTTAGGTGTTCAGACAAGTTGATAAATTTAAAGAGCATAAAGAAATAACCCTCACTCCTGATCCCCTTGTGAATTGAACAGTGCCCCTGAAAAAATCTGTACTAGCTAGGTGTCGGTGACTCACACCTGTAATCCTAGCTACTCAGGAAGCTGAGATCTGAGGATTGCTGTTCAAAGCCAGCTTGGGCAAACAAATCTGACACTTACACACACACACACACACACACACACGTCCTTAACTCTAGTACCACGAAAATGACCTTATCTGGCAATGAGACATTTGCAGACCTAAATCTAAAGGCAAGTATCCTTTTAAGAGATGGGAGAGGAATTTAAGATACAGGGACAAAGGCAAGAAAGACACGTGACAAAGGAGATGGAGACTGGAATCCAGCTGCTCCAAATCAAGAACTTCAAGAACTACCAGAAGCTCAAAGATGCATGAATGCACTTTCCTCTGTAGTCCTGGGTGGGAGTAGATGCCTGCTAAACTTGATTTTGAAGTTCTAGCTTCCAGACTGTGAGAGGATACATTTTGTTATTAAAACAAAAAGTGTGATTGTGGTGATTGGTTATGGAGCCCTAGGAAACTAGTACCAGCTCCCAGGCACATACTAATAACAGTATTTCCTATTGACATTATGTAGGACTCAGGACCATGAATCAGTTCTCCTAAGTGTGGACACATAGGTTATGTTACCCCAATACCTGGTTGATATGTGGAGTTGGAGCTTAATGAAGCCAAAGGTAACTTTGGTCTGTGAAGGGGCATTGTGCTTAAAAGGATAAAGAAAAAGGAAAGGACAAAGAATAACAGAAACATGAGGTCAGAAAAGACGTACACACGGTGATGACTGGAGATGGTTTCAAATATCAGGAAAGGCTAAGCCACTTCCAGTAGATAAGGCAGGAAGAGTTGGATCCGAGATCAGACTATGATCTCTTGCTATACGGCAGTTTCCTTCAGAACAGGGAGTGGGCTCTTTGTCACCCAAGCCTTACCCTACTTTTGAGGCTTGTCTTCCTCCATTCTCAACCCGTTCCCACCTGCTCCAAAGCTGGCTTCTCAAAAAGCACACACAGAAGTTTCTCACTTGGGCAGAAAACAAAAATCACATTTGCCTTAGAGGCAGCTCCAGGGCTATACACTTTAGAAGGGAATTAGGCAATCAGCCCAGACAGTCTAATTCAAAGAGAACCAAGAACACAATGAAAGGAGGAAGGTTCTCAGCATATAAATCCAGTGGAAAAATATGCAAGAACCAAAAGGTTTACAAAATGTGGCAAACTGTCCTCTTTCCTCCAATACAGCATGGGGCTATGGAAATATTTTGTGCTCCCACAACAAGATTCCTATGGGCGATGTAGAGAGAGGAATGTTGGTAGACACAGTACCAACATGCCAACATGATCTGGAAATTTTCAGAAAAATTGAAAGGTTATTGGATGCAACTATGATCAAAATTAAAATGTATGTGTTTACAATTAGTGTTTCTCACTGGTGGTGAGGTGGGGTGGGGTGGAGGGTGTGATTTTATACCCCAGAAGACAACTGGCTATCTGGAAAGGGTTTAGGGTGATCCCAATTAGAAGTACAGCTAGCACCTAGTGGGTGCAGGCCAGAGACTCTGCTAAAGGTCCTGCAATCACAGAGCAGACTGCCATCCAGCTTCAAATGTCAACCGTTTCCAGGTTGAGAAATTACAAATTAGATAAATCACATGTATCAAAAAACAAAGGCAATAAGTAATTCAAAACTAACTTCCAAATGATTACTAGCATCTGTGGTTTATTTATTTTTTTCTTTTGAGGGGGGTGTGGATTATCAGTTTGGTAACTGATCTATGTACAGGTTCTAACTATCGAGTGGAATCACTTCATAATGGAGTGTACTGTGCATTACTTCTCAACTCATTCAGAAAATCATGTCCATAGAGTAAAGTTAGCCATGGGAGAAATATTTATGCCATGGAAATAGGCCAACAGTACAAACAAAGTTTCCCCACATATGGGGAAATTGATGGTTAGACATTCACTAACATAACACTGACGATAGAGGGATAGGTGTCTATTGTGAGGTAGGATCCTCTCTTTCTCAAAAGAACAGAGAAAACTCAAGTTCTCATTTTTTTCTAAACAAAAAGAGGGCAAGGGGACAAAGAAGGCGAGAAAAACAAAATCCTTGATAAAAATCCAAAAAGGAGGGAACAGAAGGAGTAGAAAAGCTACGAGGAATAATTTTAAATGGAAAGGAAATCATGCATCTAAATCTATCTATTTACATCATTCAAACATCTGGATAGGAAAAGAAAAGTCAATCCTTCCCCCACATGCCTCCTGTTTGTGATGCCAAATAAATGAATATTCAAATATTTGGATTACATGAAGCATGATATCTCAATATCAGGAAACATTAAGACGGTTTTCAACTTTTTCTTTCAGTTCAAATGTTTAAAAACAATTCTACTTTTGCTAAAGTAGTGGGTGGTTTTAGTGACCCAAGGTGCCCACTACCTCGCACAGAATTGCTTACTGGTCATATCGAATTTGAGATTGCTCTAGGGTATGGCAGGGATTTGTGCATTGGGGAAAGGAAGGGAGGGGAAGGCATAGAGAAAACAAACTATCCTTAAATATGGGTTTATCTAAATGAATGAATGAAACAAAGCAGAGGAGACAAAGAAGTAGCTGATAAAGCAAAGCCCAAGGAAAAAGTATTCAGAAACTGAGGAAATTCTAAGATTGAAGGGAAAGAGAGAGCAAGAGAGCCCTGGATAATGACAGCAATATTGGCATTGCATGTACGAGGAAGTACTAACTAGTATGACAATGAGAAACTGGGATTGAGACCTTGTTTGGGGAAGTATGAGTAAGAGACAGCATTCATTCAGCTCCCCGGAGGCCAGACAATTGTGCTCAGCTGCCTGCTCCAGAATGTAGGGGTGAGTATAAAGAGTTAACAAGTCACCTGGGCCTCTCAGATACTGGGCTACCATTATGGCCAAAGCAGCCTAAATCCAGGAACTACATAAACAGAACTAAGATCCTACAAATATGCTAGAAAGAAAAATCCAAAGTAATCAAATAGCATTGTTACTAGCTATGATTATGAGTAGTTTTCTTTTTACAGTCTTGTAGATTAAAAATATTCTCTTATAAACAGGGGTAAGGCTGGGTAAACAGGTAAATTTATTAGGAGAAAAATAAGGTTGTTTCTAAAATGTGATCAGCCAGGCAAAGTAGTGCTTAGCTAGCTGTAATCCCAACATTTAGGAATTAGACAAAGGATGAGGCCAGTCTGAGCTATATAATTAGGCTCTGTCATTCACATAGATAGGTAGGTAAGGTAGATGGATAGATGGATGGATGGATGGATGGATGGATGGATAGATGGATGGATGGATAGATGTATAGTTAGATATCAAGAGAAGTGAGTATAATATGTATAAGGTCTCTGATCATTTAATATAATCTAAAATATTCGGCCCCAAACAACATTCAACTGTGCTTGTCATAGTCTCGGATACAGTTTCCTGTTTCCTTGTTTAGGTTTTGTTTCCAATTGCATTTTCACCCTTTCTGCTATTGATATTTCAGCTATTTAGCACAGATTCATCTTGGCTTACATCTTTCTGATTTGAATATCTTAAAAGGCAGAGCAATTTCAACTAGCAATTCTCGTGCTTCTTGGCTCCAGCTCCTTGATTTCAATGCTAATTTCACACTGTTTTGTACCTAAAATGAAACTACATCTGGATATCCGCTTTATATTGGGAATTTCAGAATGATCACTTTTTTGCCTTTGTTACTGTTGAAATTTGATTTTAATATATTGTCTTAAACTATCAAGCTTCTCAAATTGGCAATGCCTGTACCTTTTATTTCAAAGTACTAAAATGATTTGACTTTATTTATATCACAAGGTATATTAATGTCTACTATGTTCTAGGCAGTGTTCTTGGGTCTGTGGACACATTAAGGGAAAAATGGCAATGTTTCTGCTTGTATAGTACGTTGCCAGTAAATATATTTACAGAAAAATTAACAGAATTAGGATTACTGATCCTTATCAGACCTGGAAGACCAAGGCCTTAAGAATATACTTTATTTCTTTGTTGCAAAAACTAAAATTGCATATAATACTGACTTAGCTAGTTAATGGAAGAGTTAAGATGGATCCTCTATATTTCTAAGCCCAGTATAGCATAGTCTACCATACTCTATATATTTTTAAATTTTTGTTTATTTTACTTATGTGAAACTGAGGAATCAAACCCAGGATCTCATGCATGCTAGACAAGCACTCTCCCACTAAGCCACATTCCCAGCCTGAAAAATACCTTTGAAACAAACAAGCAAACAAAAGATGAGATTTCTTTTTAATGGGGGTCTCATCAGTTGGTAATTACCAATGATTTCCTTTAGCAAGCTGTAGAGATTGTTCTGCCTTCATCCCATTGATCCCTAAAATATCTGGTACTGACATTCTCTTGAATGATAATGTGCAAGACAAAGTGAAGCTGTAGGGTCAATTTCCAGCTACACAGATATAAACCACCCAATGCAATGTAGACACTTACTAGATGCTCACTAGCATTGGGCTGATCTCTTATTTTCAACTATGTGGTACCACAATTTCTCTCTGAGCTCTGACCTCTTCCAGTTAGATTGGCCCCTCTACACCCTTCTGCACATTTTCCTTCTCCCAGAGCTGAGGCACTGTTTTGGGACTGGGTATTTCTCCCTCAATTTCCTTGATAGTAGTCTACAAATATTCAGTTCCAATGTCTTGCATTCTCTACGTAAGCTAGAGAGAGTCTAAATGTTTTGCTGTCACCTTCACTCAACATGTCCCAAGCAAACCAGCATCTCCTTCTTCAAACCATCTTTCCTCACCTCAACATGTTCCAAGCAGAGTGAACTGAAGACTAGAAGGCAAGAGAACAGATAGGAAGGACAAGTTCATGGTCAGTCACTGGCAGAGTGGAAAGAAATAAGGGGAAGCAGGAAAGGTGATTGGGCCTTTTCTGATTCTGAGGGCCTTGAATCATGTGAAGGGTTTATAACTTGATCATAAAACCCAGTGGAAAACTCTCAGTAGAAAGGGGCTTGTTAATAGACAAAACAATATTTGAGAAAACAGACTCAAGAAGATTACTAGATAGCAGAAAGGACTCTGGTCATCTGAGAAATTCACAGGCCAGCTGGGGTAGGTTCTGACAGCAATGTGGGACTATGAGCAACTATGGTCTATATGCTTGCTGCCATCTTGAATAAAGTCAGAGTTCTAAATTGATGTATGAGGTCTCTCATCATTACTTTTTGTAGGGACCTCCCTAGGGCCTTGACTGACATTGAATTCTTCTCCAGAGAGGACATTCTAGTCTCGACTATTGAGTCATTAGTTTGTATAAGTGTGGGCCCATTGGTACTTAGATCTCTTTACCATCTCACACTTGAAAAGGGACATAGAAAATACCACTCATTCAAAGCTTGGGAATAAGAGCAAGTTGAAGAAATTCTTTGAAGCCACAGGGAAGTACCTGGGAAATGTGAAGCCACTACTAAAAGTTGGGTGAAGGCGATTGGAAAGGAAAGGGCAAAGTTGGAAGGAAATCTGATGCCCTGGCTGCTGGTGACAGAGTAGTAGACAGCAAACTCAGCCAGCCTCACAAATCAGACTCCACTTAAGCAGCATCTCTCACAGAGTGGCGAGGGAGATAAAATTTAGTGCTTATTCTAGAGCTATCCTATCTGGTATGCTTCAAAGCGTGTGGAGGTTGATAAATCAAATGAGGATGAGCCAACATCACTAATTTGTTGCTGAGTTTTCCATTTGCCACAGTCATCAGAAATTCCTCAACAAAGCTAGGTGTTCTTTAAATAAAACCTCATAGCTGATCAGATGATGATGATGATGATGATGATGATGATGATGATGATGATAACAATAAGTTCATTAATTCCTAACATGAAGGAGACTCAAATAGGCTCTGTATTGGGAAAAAAATCTTACAGCTGATAGGTCTCCCTTATTCTAAAGATCTAATGAGTAATTCTTTACATTAAGAGAAGATGTCTTCCCAATTAACAAAGAACCTTGGCAGCATTTTTAATACATGTTTTAGAATGTACTGCTACATTATGTTTCATTGAAACCTTGACTATATGGGGTATAGAAGGGCTACAAGGTGGGGTGTGGAAAAAGGGCTACAGGGCAGAGAAGAGAGGGGTTGAGCATCACGTACTTGAGGACAATGTGGTACTCAGGCCAGTGTCTGTCTACTGGGCCCATGCGGTGAAAGTCTGCTTGGATTTTGCCACCTATTCTAGCTCCTT
The DNA here is from genome assembly GCF_023159225.1 of Perognathus longimembris pacificus. Classification (NCBI taxonomy): domain Eukaryota; kingdom Metazoa; phylum Chordata; class Mammalia; order Rodentia; family Heteromyidae; genus Perognathus; species Perognathus longimembris. The sequence continues at coordinate 59,035,173 of NC_063168.1, read as the reverse complement.
GTTCTATGCAGGAGAAAACAAGTTCAGAGAAGACTGTTGAAAAGGGAGCATCAGGGGAGATCCAATGTGGAAAACCAAGAGTGACTCTAAGCATTACATGATTTCACAGCAGTACTCTGATCCTAACACCATGAAAGCTTTTGGCTTCATCAGCCATGAGGAAGAAGGAAAAAAATAAAGGAGAAAGCATGGAAGTAGTGGGTCCAGAGAGCAAAAACACCTGGCTCTGGTTTTAAAATTACATGATGCTCAGTGAAGAGGCCATACTATTAAACTACATATACTCATATTCCAAACATGGAAGGTACGATATATATATGCATGCTGATGGACAAAGTAAAAGGCAGCAAAGATATGAATAACAAGAATGCTCCATAATATTAGTAATGATTAAGAAGCCCTGTATGGTGGAATCATAAAAAAAATAAATTTGTGTAATTGGTGAGTGTTCTCACAAATACATGGGCACAACTTGCTCTTGTAATTGAGAAAAATATGTATTATGAATATAGAATCTGCATTATATGAATAAACATCATGTCTTACATTGCAAAGTATTTTAAGCCATCTCTCATTCCTTATTATGAAATACAAGGGCACCTCAAACTACATGAAAAGGACACAGTAGAAAAATCAGAGACCAAGAAAAAATATGTTGTCTCCTTTAAAATAATGATGTCCAGGTACTTAAGCTGGATGGTGCGGAACACTACAAAAAGATAGAGCGCTGTGTCATCAATAGATAAGTTTCCCTCAGAGGTAACTTAAGGAGCAGTGGCTGGCTTTAAAATGACTACAAAGAAAACCTGACAATAAAATTCACTTAAATGTCTGACTCTGCAGAAAAATATTCTCCTCTGTCCTAAAGGAGTGCTATGTAATTGTAAAGCCCATGGTATAACAAGAACATCCTTAGTCTAAGGGACAATCCCAGATGGGATAAAATAAAAATGTGAGCTCTTAAGTACTTTTTTAATGGTTCAGACTCAATAAGGGACTGACTGCCAGAAGTGGAATGGTGACTTGTTCACTTGTTAACACGTTTTAGCTGGAAAAGAAAATCCCTTAGTAGGAGATGTGGAGTTGTAATTAAGGAAAGCTAGGGGCTGGGATTCTGAAGTACCAAAGGGGTTTTTAAACAAAGCTGTTGAATGAGCCTGCTCTTTGGAGTATAAAGGTGTGACAGGGCTTTGTCTGTGGGGCTTACAGTAGAGTGCAAATTCTCCAGGATCTGTGAACCAGAGGAAAAGAATTTAAACTTGAACTTGAGTGTTGTAGTTTAAGATTACAAGTTGATACCTCCTTTTCCCCACAAGAAACATAGGAAATATGTATGTGCAACAAGTTAACAAGCACATATTCATTCTCAAAAAACAAGATATTGCAGGAAACCAAAATGGGAATTCTTTAACTCCTCCAAACATGATAGCAAAACAAAACAAAACAAAGAAGGGATGTAGGATAGGCAATAGGGCCAGTGTTTGCATGTTTGTTGCTTACAAGAAGGCGGTGATCACCTTCACTGAGCTGAGAGCTGGGCCACAGGGCTCATTGCCAGAGAATGAAGAGAATGAAAGTACAAGGAGAAATGAGTCTGGAGGTGGAGTTGAGCTGTTCCCCGGTGTATATTGGGAAAAGAGCCACTCACAGGACACCAGGACCCAGAACTCACTCCAGAGAGGACAGAGCTCAGAACCTTGCCACCCATCAAGAAGCAGGTCAAGTCCAAGGCTCATACAGGCCTCGGGGCAGCTTTTCCCTCAAGTCCACTGCTGAGGTCCTATTAGATGCTGCCTTTTCTAGATAACCGCCAGAATGTTCTCAAGTGTAAGATGAGCTTGTATATCCAAACTCTACAAACCAGTATGGGAGAAACATACCACAAAAGGCAGCCGATAAACAGAACCCAATGAGGAAGCAGAGGTAATAGAATAAACATAAACCAGCTATTAAATAAGTGCCTTTAGGAAAACCCGGGAGAAAATAAATTCATGGAAAAGAACACATGATTATGGATGAAGGAAAGATGGTTATCAAACAGAAGGCACTTAAAAGTTTAAGGCATGAAGGTTGAGAAGCAGAAATAATGAAAACATTGTTGATATGTCAATGTGCTGGTATTAGAAGAGAAACAAATGAGAGCAGTGGACCACAAAGCACTCTGGGAATTGAACAAAACAAGCCTGGGATTACACTAACTAAAAGCAGGTAGTGCTTAGTGTAGGACACGTAGTAGTGGTGTCTTGAAGCTTAGAAGAGTCAGGTTAAGCTGAGCTCTCTTAAAGCTAGAGGTAGAATGAGATAGCTCAAATGAAGAGGCAGGGGCACTTTAAGAGTTAAGGTAGTAAATACACTCAAAAATAGAAGAAATAGCACCAAAGATGCACGGGTGGGGCTCAAGTTATCTGTTTGGATAAAGCTTTGTTTGGAAGGCTAAGGAAGGGGTCAGTTCTGAGGCTTAATGGCAATTTCTTTATATATAAGCACAGAGGGGGTCCCATTTGGGTGAAAAAGAGAGGGCTTCTTGGGTCAGCAACTATATTGGGTTAAAAGTTTTAGAATTGGGTTCTGCAGCCTATTTTATAATTCCTTTTTGGAACTCCAATTCACTGTAAAATAGCTCAAAATAACCCCAATAGCATTTTCACACAGCTTTGCCTGTATGCAGACAAATTTGCTCTCTCTGATGCCCTTTCTAAAAGCAGTCTCAACTAGCCAATTCAGGATTTTGGCAAATGGCCTCTGTGAGCAAGACAAAAGTATCGGGAGAGTAGAAGCCTGATGTGGTTGCACTTTACAAATATTTAAGACTTCATCAAAGCATGAGGCACCAGTTCTGTCTCTGCTCCTGATGAATGGCTTGATCCCAATCCTCAGTCCTCTGTCTCATTGAGGGATATCAAGTCTTCTCCAAATGTCTATTAGGGCTATGCTAACTGTACCCAATTTAAAGATCTGAATGAAAGATGTGGTTCACTGGGGTGTGGTACCAGGGGAGGAGTGGAGGACTGGCATGGTAATCTAAAGCACGGTGCAGCCTGGGTCCACGACTCTGCTCATTGGCTGGGAGTTCAGAGTGCCAGTGGGTTTTTCTCAATGTGGCAGTTCACTCTGGAATGTGGGACAGCTAGCTCCAAGAAACTGAGAGTAGGCAGGAGAGCCAGGGGAATGGGTACACAGTGTATCTGAGAAGTGGTACTTTGGGCTCACTGACTCAAACACTGTCTAGGCAGATTGAAGTCGAGGCGTTTGGACCTTGTCCTGGCATTCACATCAGGATGTCCCTTCTTTACCAGACTCAGAACCAAAATACATTGCCCATGAGAAAGAATGGGGGGAGGGGGCATGTGGAGATCTGATGGTAGTATGTTCAGGCTAGGTGGAGCTAGGTGGTACAGTAGAACTGCTTCTGAGGATACCTGAGAACACGATAGGGGATGGAGACTCCTCCTGCTCAGTGCAATATGCTTTTCCTGGGAAGGTAAATGATCACCATCTACTTTATGCTTCCAATGCCTGTGGTGCCATTGGGGCAACTAGAAGCTGAATGATCTTGATATAAACCACACAATGTGGTTTTTTCCTGGTATTCTAGCAACAGAATTATGATTTATCATTTTTTCTGCAGAAAATGGCAGTTTGACTGCCCCAGATTTTCATTGCACACAGAACTTGGGTGCTCATTCTTCTATGGTCCAAGTGCTTCTAGGATGCCCCTGACCTAACTTAAGACCCCCAAATAGACAGATTCATAAAAGTTGTTCTGGGCAATGAATTACAGGGGGAATCCAGAAATCTTCAGGTTCAGAGAACGTTTTGTGGAACTCTATTTTAAATAAATGTAATTAATTTTTAAAAATCATCCTTAAGTAGTTGTACAAAGGACTTGCTATTTAACAAAGCAGTTTATGAGCACAATCCATCTTGATCAATGTCATCCCTTTAACATTCCCACCCATCCCTTCCTAAACTTAATATTAAAACAGATAAAAGTAGGCCTGATCTGGTTGAAGGAAAATGGAGTGCTATTGGACTATCTGCCCAGAGACTCTTGATAGATAAAATTATTTTTCAGTTAAAGAAAGGATGTGAGCAGCATCTCTGACAAGATACCTGACTCCAGTCCTTTGGAGTTCTCATTTTCTTCATCACATTACAACCCCTTGTCTGACTGTAAGGGGAAAATTAAAGGTGTCAAAGAACAGGACTGGGCCTCTGTCGAAATATACGATGACACTAAGGAAGGTGGAGAAACTTCTGCTTACATGGCTGAATTACACTGCAGCTACATTCAGAGAGGAAGTTATGCCCTCCCTTCACCCAGCATGTTTTGCACCAGTCTCTTTGGAAACACCCAGGACCCCTTACCTGTCAGAACTATAAAGAAGAGAAAAATCACTGGACACGTGAGCAATTTGAGCTCAGGAGTCTCCCTCTGCCCAGGACTCTTCTCTTTTCCCCATGCTTTCTAAGAATAAATTTTCCAATCTCGGCTCCCATTTGTCTTAATGATTCCTCAATTTAATGATATTTCCATGTCTTAATTCCCAATCACATCTTTCAGGTTTCTTCCTATGCAATTAGTGATTACATGAAAACTGTTCAAATTATTTGTTAAGGCAAATTTCCCATAGCTTGTATATGAAGTGTGGCCACAAAAGACTCGTGTGCTAGATGTTTGGTCCTCAATTGATGGCACTATTTGGGGAGATTCTGAAAACTGTAGGAGCTGGGCTTAGCTAGAGGGAATAGTTTGACATGGAAGATGTCCTTGAAGGATGTGTGTTGTCCTGGGTACCTCTCTGACCCTCTTTTCTCTTCTTCCTGTCCATCATGAGGGGAGGAGTCTCCATTGCAAGTTCTGTCTCATCATGGCCCCAGAAGCAACTGAGTCCAGGGCTATGGTCTGAAATATTTGAAACCATGAATGAAATATTTTCTTAAGTTGTTAAAGCTGACAAACACAGGAGGTCAAGGCCTTGTCCACCATGGTCCTCTGTTCATCCTCAATTAGAATACGAGTTGGAAAGCTGCATTCCAGGACATGACTGGCCCACTGCATATGTGTGTGTGTACATATACATATATGTACATATACATATGTATACACACATATGTATATGTGTATATATATGAGACCTGAGAGCTAAGAATGGCTTTGAATACTTCTAAACTGTTTGGGGAAAAAAACACAAGTAGAACAATGTTTCATGACATGTAAAAATTACATGAAATTCAAATTTCAGCGTTTATAAAGTTTTATTGGATCCTACCTGTACTCATCCATCTACATATTATCTTTGGTGCTTTCCTCCTGCCATGGCAGAGTTGAGGAGTTATGATAGAGAAGAACAGCAGAGCAGGGCCAAGCTGTAGTTCAGACATGTATCAGGGATTAAACTCAGAGCTTTCAAACTCCTTTAGGGGTTTTGCTTATTGAATCTCTCCAAGCTGACAACAAAGACTGCAGACAACTAGCACCTGGAATCCAGCCTATTCCCCTTTTAGAAGGTTCCCTAGATATCCTTGGTAGGTAAATATCCTGAGCACTTGGGATAAAAGGTACTTTGTTAAAAAGCCACTTTGGGAAAAGATACTTCAAGGCATGAGACCATTTCTGCTGAAAGCCTTATGTATCTCCTCTATTTCCAAGTTGAGTTTGGTTTCTCACCCCTTTAGAAAATGCAACACCCCTAGGAGTTTCATGTTCTGATGCTGCATTGCTCTGCTTTCAGACCTTTCTTTCATTCTTCTTCTGACATAGGAACAAGGCCACAGGCTCCTGCAGAAAATTGTCCCTGGATTAGAGGTCCTTGCCCCAGCTCAACCTTGCTCAACCCAGAGCTAAAGAAAGATGAAACACTGGTGTTAATTCAAGTCTTGAAATTCTTTGGTGAATCTTCCCTTCAATAGGTATTCTGGCATAATTCACTATAACCAATAAGTAGAGGTGATGTTCAAGGGTAGTAGAGACCAATGTGGTGAAAAGATGCTTTGGGGAAGCAATAATCTATAGCCTGAAACTCTAGCTTTAATCTTACAAGTGCTCAGGGCTAGAAGGGGTCTTAAAGGTTGCCCAGCTGTTATGGACTAAAGATGTGTACCCCTTCAAAATCTACGCATTTAAATTCCAACCTCCAATGTGATGGTGTTTGGAGGTAAGCCTATGATTAGCTTTAGATGATACCCTGAGATGAGAGCTCTCATAAGTGCCTTTAACAAGAACAGAAAAGGAGATAGGTGCTGGTGGCTCATGTCTGTAATCCTAACTGTGGGACATGCCCGGATACATCACATTGGAGAGAGGAAGTCAACTAGCTGGCCCCACCTGTTTCCCAGCCCTGGGACCACGTGTGTCTAAGATGGTACCTGATGGTGAACCTGGAGGCAGTTCTGTGGGCTGTGACAAAAAAATTAGGCTGCCTCTAGGATTGGTCCCCGGCTCTTCCACCCTGACGGACAGCTCATGCCTTCCCTTACAGTCCCTAGATAGGTGCATGTACACCCCTCCCCTTCCTGCCGATCTTTGACCTGATTGGCTCCTGTGCCTAATATTAGTTACAAGTGTTCCCCCCAATAAATGAGAGATTGCAGAGACTTCACTCCCAGAGTTGTCTGATTGTCCTCCGGTGAGGAAGGGCTGGGTGCGGGCGGTTTGTTGGCCCTTTCCTTTCTTGGCTCGTCTGGTCAGGGTGTGCTTTCCCCATCTCTCCCCCAGGTTGGGGGGCCGTGGGGGGCTAAAAACCCCAATATTAACTACTTGAGAAGCTTAGATCTGAGGATCATGGGTCAAGGCCAGTCTAGACAATAAGGCCCATGGGACCCTACTCTCAATAAACTACTCAGAAAAGGCCAGAGGTGGCACCGTGGCTAGCCTTCAGAAAAAGCATCCCAGAGACAGTATGCAAGCTTTGAGTTCAAGCCCCAGGACCAGCACAGAAAAAATGAAAAGAAAACACCAGAAAAAGAAAGTAGAGTATTATTACTGTCCCTGCCCCCTGCCACCTGTGTGGAGATACTGTGAATAATGAGCTATCTACAAGCTAGAAAAGAACCTGCTTCAGAACGAGCAATGCTAAAAACCAGATCTGGGACATCCCTCCTCCAGAACTGGGAGAAATATGTCTATTGTGTACGTCACCTAGTGCATAGTACTTGTTTTGTTTTTGTTGTTGTTGTTGTTGTTAATCTGTTTTTTTACAGCAAAGAGAAGATACATCAATCAGCACACTTGAATTTTGAGTATCCCTTCCACAGCCTCTTCTAGAGAGTTCAGAGGATGCTACCATCACTCCTTTGACATAAACCAAAGTGACTCACACCCACCTGGTGAAATTTGCTTCCTTAAGTTTAGCTTGATGGTTTGGGTTCCATTCCCTGGGTCCCTAAGGAAAACTTAATTCCTCTTCCATGAGACAACCCTATAACCACTGCACCTATTCTTACACCTAACTCATTGTCATTTCCCCAATGAGTTCATCACTATTCTTTCTCCATACGCAATAAACTAACATTTTCATTTTTTAAAATTTATTTACTCATTTTTTATTGTCAAGGTGAAGTATAGAGAGGTTACAGTTTACACGCACTAGGTAGTGAGTACATTTCTTGTCCAACTGATACCCCCTCCCTCATTTTTCTCCCACCTTCCCTCCTCCCCCACCCTCCAATTGTGCAGTTAGTTTACAACATATTTTCTTGTGAGTATTGCTGTTGCTTTGCTTTGCCTTTTACCCTTTGTCTCACCATTTTAGTGTTCCCCTTCCCTTCCCTATTTCAGACAGACGTATATAAATTACCCAGGGTACCAGAATCAAATACAGTGACAACAGGGGCTAAATCATAGGGAAGATGAACAAAGAAAAAAAGAAATAATTTCACATAGTACTTTGAAAATAATAACCTTAATGCTAAACCACTTGCTTCCATTTTTTTGGAGGTCATTTATCTTAGCATCATCTTATGAGATCATATGTACTATAGTATTGTGGGGTAAAGTCAATAGAGTATAGTGTATACATGTATGTAATGTACATTTTATAACTAATGTATGCTAATCAACAATCTTTTAAAAATGTTATTTATTTTTAGTGTCAAGGTGATGTACAGAGGGTTTACAGTTACATACATAAGGCAGGGAGTACATTTCTTGTCAAACTTGTTACCTCCTCCCTCATTTCCCTCCTACCTACCTTCCTCTTCCACTCCTCCCCCAAGTTGTACAGTTGGTTTGCAGCATATTGTCTTGTAAGTACTGCTGTTGCATTGGTTCGTCTTTTACCCTTTTTCTCATCATTTTGATGTTCCCCTTCCCTTTCCTGGCTCAGATAAGCATATAGACAATACCCAGGGTACCAAAATCAAATATAGTGACAACAGGGGTAAAATCATAGGTAAGAAAAACAAAAGAAAAAAGGCATAATTTCACATGATACATTGAAAATAACAACAACAATGATAAATCACTGATTTTCATAACTTAGAGTTCATTTCACTTAGCATCATCCTATGCGATCATATGTACATAGCTATGGAGCTATTGTTATCATCTGTAGGACTATCCTAGACATATACTAATTATTACTAATAAGGGAGACCATGAAGTTTATGATTCTTTGGGTCTGGCTCACGTCACTTAGTATGAATTTTTCTAAGTCTTTTTATTTCCTTACAAATGAGGCAATACCATTCTTTCTGATAGAGGCATAGAATTCCATTGTGTATATATACCATAATTTCTTGATCCATTCATCTACTGAAGGGCATCTGGGTTGGTTCCATATTTTAGCTATGGTAAGTAATGCTGCTATGAACATGGTTGTGCTGGTAGCTTTAGTTTGGCATTGTTTGTGATCCTTTGGGTAAATGCCCAGAAGTGGGATTGCTGGGTCATAGGGGAGATCTTTGTTTAACTTTTTTTTTTTTGGCCAGTCCTGGGCCTTGGACTCAGGGCCTGAGCACTGTCCCTGGCTTCTTCCCGCTCAAGGCTAGCACTCTGCCACTTGAGC